>NW_017536241.1:275999-368901 GCF_001853355.1 Bactrocera latifrons | reverse complement strand
ATTATGTCGCAAAAAAACGACCCATGATTTCCATTGTGAATAGGAAAAAAAGGCTGGAGTTTGCAAAACGGTATGTAAACATGCCAATCACATTTTGGGACAAAATAATTTGGTCCCACGAGTCCAAATTCGAGCTCAAGAACTCAAAAAAACGTAAACGAGTTTGGTGCAAAAGTTCTGAGCGCTTAAAACCACAGTGCATACAAATAACAGTGAAGCATGGAGGTGGGTCTCTTATGGTGTGGGGATGCTTCTCTAAATTTGGTGTGGGCAACTTGGTAAAAGTCGATGGAAGAATGACGGCAGCTGCATACGTTGCCATTCTAAGCGAAAATTTGACAATAAGCGCGGAAAAAATGTATTTGGGGTCGTTTATTTTTCAACAAGATAACGACCCCAAACACACGTCCCGACTTGCAACTCTTTTTTTTGAAGAAAACGCAATCGAAAAACTTAACTGGCCAGCTCAATCGCCAGATTTAAACCCGATTGAGCATTTGTGGGCAATTTTGGACTCTAAAATTCCAAAAAGTAGCCGCACAAATTTGACGTCCTTTTTCTTAGAGATGAACCGCCAATGGGTTAATATTTCGTCGGAAATGTTAGAGAATTTGGTTCGAAGTATGCCCAAACGTCTTCGAGCAGTAATTGAAAATAAAGGTGGTAATACCAATTACTAAATTTCTTTTCAAAAGAAAATTGTCTATATGTGTTGCCAATTTATACTTTCATTTGACGACTTTTGTTTTAGTATCAGATTTTCAAATAAAAAAAAAATATTTTTCTTTCGATTAATGGAATAAGATTTACTTTACATTTTTTGTTATCCATATACGTTTAGAAATAGAACAATATTGTATGAATTACTACTTATTTTTTTAAATAAATCTAATTGAAATAACTACTGTGGAATTTATACTTTCATTTGACGCCTAGTGTATTTCAAAATTTATTATACAGTATAAAATATACAATACGGTGTTTGCTCAATTTACTAAAATTGAATTCAATAAATCTAAAATTTACAGCAAATAATGTATAATCTAACTTATGGTGGGTAGTTGGGTGATGGTTGGTGAAGTCTCTCGCAGTTCCTACTCCGTGGATCCGTGCCTGTATACATACATACATATGTACATACATATATTATTATATTAATGCATTCCTATACATATGTACATATGTATGTTAGTTGCTGTATGTACATACATATGTATGTATAAAGAAAGATATGTATAAAGCCAGTGTATTCTCGCAATTTGAAAATATCATAGAAGTGGACCTTCAGAGGTTGGCAAACTTAATATTAAAATAAAGGAAGTATTGCACCAATTTTCATTGTTTTAGGTAAGAGGATACTCGTACACTATTATTAGAAAGAGGTTCCTTCTGAATTTCATTAAGATTTTAGGCATGTTGAACGATAGATGCGGTATAAAGACAGCCGAAACTTCGAAAATACATGCTTATTTATATTATGTATATCCTAATACACATATATGTATGTATATGTGTATTTACCGATAGAGCATTTATGGGTTCTTTTAGAAAGAAAAATACGAAAACACAAATCGAGTACACAACAGCTCAAAAACGTGATAATTAAAGAATGGTCTGATATAACAATTCAGGCTGAGCTGAGGCCACCAAAAGTCACAACTTGGGGGCCTAAGTTCTTAGGTTAGCTGCGAATACCCAATAAGCAGTCCCTGACCAAGAGCGACAGGAGAGGTGGGTTCGGCCTAAAATACCTGAATCATCCTACGAATCCCCCGTGACGAGGTGAATAGATGCCGCCTCAAAATAAGCATCCACAACCCCATGGAGGGCTGTCTCGAGGGATCAACTATCCATGAGAGGGAGGCAACATAACGAAGAGGGATGCTACAACGGAAATCGTAAGAAAAAGAAATTCCCAACTGTAAATGCAGATGGCAGATAGCAAACCTGAGAAATGCAGGTTAGCTGTAAATAACAAATACAGCCCCCGACTAAAGAGCGCAGCACAGATGACAACGCAAGAAAACACGCAACGAAGTAGGACCACGATTTTGATACACTATTTCTAAACGTTTGAACTTGGGCTGACGGCCGTGGCATTCTGTTACCTGATGCAAGAGTAACATCTTGGAGAAATGGCTTTCAGGGTAATGTCATAGGCGCCTCCGTCCCGACTAGTGCTATGGTTCTGGCTCTGAACACGAGTTCGTATAAGGTTTCGTGTCAATCCCCGTGTGGCCTCCCTGCAATGCAAAGATAACCATATGGACCGAAAATGCGACTGTACAATCGAGCTAAGATAGCGGTTTGAAGCGGGGACCCTTACAACATCAACATGAGCAAAGAAAACAACATACCACAACAAAATCAAAAAGGGCGAATGGACGACGAATTGAATGCCTTCAGAAGACAAAGCAAAATTTTGTGCTCTACGCCACAGATGGGAAATGATGACTCCGGCTACCGACCGAGGCCTATGAAATGGATACAATTCTCCAAGGCAAGAATTCATTCAAAAGATGAGAGCAGAAGAGGATGAAGCCCTTTTAAAGTGCCGAGCTACCCTGAAAAAGATGAAGTTGGCAATGGTTAGACAGAAGAATATAAACTCCGATGTAAAAAATGGGATATCCGAGCTAGTCGAACTCTTCGATATTATCGGTAGCCTGCCCCAAACTGGATAAAGGCAGGAGGGATACGAGACGTACGAACATAACTAGGTCCTTAGATGCATTCAACGAAGACCGATGTTTCAAAGCAAAAAAAAACAAAAAACGGGTAGGGAAAAAATTCCATGATAGAAGGGGGGAGTGTTTTAGTGGGTACACCACTCACGTAGGATGGCGATCCCTACATGGAGCGAAGGCATTTTAAACTCTCCTTACGGCCTAAAAAAAACAAATAACAATTGAGGTGAAAAGCAGGCTTGTAGGTTCAACCTAGGTTCAACGAAAACCCGTTTGAAGTTGTAAATCGATGCGGACGTCCGACGGGTTAATAAGTTGCATAAAAAACTTAAATAATACACAGTAAATACTTTTAAATAAAGTTTCTATCCGTGCAGCAAAAAACGAAAAAACAAACACAAAGAAGGTTCGGCGCCAAGAAGCTGCAACAGATAGCGGAACGCTTTTCTACTCGACTTGCACTCCTGTTCTCTGATAGTACTCATCAACAACTCATTATAAGGGAATTGTATGTCACAGTATAGAAAAAATCGAACACAACACGTGCGAGATGAAAAATTCTACGAAAAAATGCAGCGACTAACAGAAGGTTTCAAGAACTGAGCACACTGTTGTAGAACCCTCAGAGGTGATCTAGGAACCGATGCTCACAGCATACTATTAAGGGAATACTTCTCCAGCCTGATGAATGACGATGAAAGTATAATGCCAGGAGAAGGAGAACTCGGAGCCTCAATCGATGACTGATGGAGCACACGTTTCATTGCCCGACAATGAAGAAGTCCGAAGAACTGATAAGGAACATTCATCAGATTCTTTGTAAAATATGGTCGGACGAAAGCATGCCCAACGATTGGAATTTAAGTGTGCTCTCCAGAAAAAGGGAGACCCCCACAATCTGCGCCAACTAGCATGGGATAAGCCTCCTCAACATCGCGTATAAGGTTCCATCGAGCGTGTTGTGTGAAAGATTAAAGCCCTCCGACAAACAAACTTCATCAGTGTGGCTTTAGACCTGGAAAATGAACTTGCAACCAGATATTCAGCATGCGCCAAATTTTGGAGAAGACTCGTGAAAAGAGAATCGACATACACCACCTCTTTGTCGATTTCAAAGGTGCTTTCGACAGCACGAAAAGTAGCTGTCTTTATGCCCGCGATGTCTGAATTTGGTATCCCCGCACAAGTAATAAGGCTGCCAAAAGCTCCGTCAGGATCGGGAAGGACCTTTCTGAGCCGTTCGATACCAAACGGGGTTTCAGACAAGGCGACTCACTTCCGTGTGACTTCTTCAACCTGAGCTGCAGAACTAAACAGAGAAGGTACCATATTCTGGAGAAGGACCTGGCTTCGCTCTTGATCTCCAATTGGCGCCACCTTGCGAAGAGAAGGAACGACTGGCGCGCTGTTGTTAACTCGGCTATAACCTTTTAGAACTGTGTTGTCATCGATAGTTAGGTTGAAAAATTAAGTACCGAACACATACAATATTTATTTTAACACGTTGACTGATGGTGTATCATCATTGATCACGAAAAAAAGCTTTTTGTTTTATGTTTGATTGTATGTACATATGTATGTACATTAAACCATTTAAGAGCGAGGTCATATCCACTATTAAAAACTTTCTAGTCCACAAGTGTCTCTGGCTACTGCAATCTTCTGTACGTTACAGTTATGTATCTTAGTTTAGTGCTTTTATAGGTTTTTGGTTAATTGCCTTTTGTTCGTGTGGCAATGGTACGATTTCGCCCATCGTCAATACTACAATACTAACCGCTCTGGGTGCCAAGGAAAATGTGTAATAAGATCATCTCAATTCTACTTAAGTTATCGCTTGTACGGATAGAAGAGTGGACGGATAGGCAGACACAGATCTTGCAATATTATCAGTTCCACTCTTTTTTTTTATACTTAATTTCTAGATTGTAAAATGGCAAATTCTAACATAATGCCAAGAAAATGTTAATCAACAAATTTGGTAAAAAAGAGACACGGAGTGGAGGTCTTCCTCATCCTCTGCCTCCCCCGGCAGGTACAGCGAATACTTTCAGAGCTGGAGTGTTTTCGTCTATTTGGACAACATGACCTAGTCATAGTCGTATATCTCATACAGCTCATCGTTTCATCGAATGCGATATTCGCCGTGGAAAAACGCGCAAAGGACCATAGATCTTTCGCAGAACTTTTCTCTCGAAAACTCGCAACGTCGACTAATCTGTTGTTGTCAACGTCCAAGCCTCTTCACCATATAGCAGGACGGGAATTATGAGTGACTTATAGAGTTTGGTTTTTGTTTGTCGAGAGAGGACTTTGCTTCTCAATTGCCTATTCAGTTCGAAGCACCTATTGGCAAGAGTTATCCTGCGTTGGATTTCCAGGCTGTACTATCTGTACTATTTATATTTACTTGAACTCTGTGAAATATCTATAGGTTATTATACACACATAGTATAATGAAGAGAATACATTGAATATAGGGCTTCCAATAATTAGACTTTCTGTATATAACTTCGTAAAAATCATTTAGGAATAGAAGGATATGACAGACAAATGAGTGCCTACAAGCGCATGCTACAAAAGTACTTTGGGGCAGTATGGATGGCGAACAGACTAAAAAATTTATATTTTTACCAAAGAGGGGATTAAGTTTCATTGTAGGGGTCATTATAGGAATGTACTTCTAAGACACAACCTTCAACAACGTGGTAAAGGTGAATCAGAAGAATGCAGAACAGAACGCCAAGCCTTCGTTTGGTTGAAATGGAATAATTTTCATTGCTTTCATTGCGTGTTTTTGAATTGCAGCGTTCTAAAGAGCCACCGCTCAGAGGTGCAAACGAAACTTTAAACGCGTTTTTCGCGAAACAACATTTTTCAAAATTGCTGACATCATAACTAAACGAGAAATTGCCCGATCGACTTCAAATTAAAACTGAGTATTTTTGAATACATTTGCTATATAATGAGATATGATCTTTTTGATTGGTTGAAAATTGTCAATTTGGCATTAAAAAAATGACCATTTTTTACCTAAAAAAACGATTTTTTTTTTCAAATTACGCCATTTTGTTAATTTTTGATATTTTTCAAAGATCGTAGGTCATTGTTATAGAAAATATCTTTAAGTTTAATAAACTTTTAAAAATTTTTTAATTTAGCTACTCATTCGGCCGAAATCATGTTAGATTTGGGGCACTTTTTTTTGGCCCCTTCGAAAACAGTCCATAACTCCGTTTGAACATTTTTGTAAAAAAAAATCTTAAAAAATAGCTGAAAATATACTTTATTACGTCTATAGAAGTTCGAAATATTCAATCACGTACTTTCTCTCAAAAAAATCACGAAAATCGTCTAATTTTGCATGCGTCACACTGGTATAGCCCTTTAAGTGCGGAAGCCTGGTTTTTGAATTAGGTTCGCACACAGCTTAAAATCGCACTACCGCGGAATGTGTATGTATATGAGCAACTGGAATGACAAATACCAAAGCGTGATATAAAATAAGGAGTTAAAAAGGCCTTTTAAAAAGAGTGCAACCAAATTTCGGCCACACAACCACACAAAACCTAGTAGAGAACATAACCACGACAACCTGGACATACGAGTATTATTAAGTCCAACGGTTAACCAACCAAATACTAAATTCTTTCTTATGCAAACTTAAGTAATTATACAAACAGTGTATGTGGTAAGATTAATTTCGAAAAGTTTTTATTGATTTCAATATATCGTGAAAAATTATTGCATTGTACGTTTGTATGTATATTTTGCATTATACATACATATGTATGTATAAATTAAAAATATTTTCGTAGGTAGTTTATTCTTCACCAATAGAAGCCAGCATATGGATAAGCGGCATATGAAGACCACCACGGGACAGTAGAATATGAGGCATAGTAAGGTTCAACATACGAGGGTACTGACAAAGCCGCCGATGGTGCGGCAACAGCTACGGAAGCGGCATAAGGATGTGATATTAACCATTGTGGTTTCGCTGTGGCCATGGCGACAAGCGCAAGAAGGCAAATTGTCAACTGTTTGATAAAAAAGTGTGTTAGATTATAGCTTGCAATGAATTAAAAATGTTCTAATAAATTAATATACAACAATAACCTGATACAAATAAGTATAATCACTTAGATTGTGAAATTGTAAATGAAACGCAAAATATTTAACTATTCATCAATTTTTAATTTGTTCCTTCAAAGTAATCCCATTTTTTCGAAGTCCTCGGAACTCTTTTCATAAGAACTTTATGGGATGGCCTTCAGTTCCTTCGGCGGATTTTTGTTTTACCAGTTAGGGCAACAAGAAAAATTCCGACGTAGCCAAATCTGGTGAATACGGTGGTTGATTGATGGTATTTATTGCATTTTTGACTTTAAATTCGGTCACAATCGTACACTTTTTGAAAAATATTCAGCTTTATCAGGACGACTCGTGCAAGAACGCGTTTCATTCCAGATATATCCACCATCATCATTCGAGCGGACTCACGAGAGATATTGAGATCTCTTGCACTTTCTCTAACATCTGCTTGACAATTTTAAAGCACCATATCCTTAATTTTTTAAATATTTTCATCAGTTGAAGAGGTCGAAGATCGCCCAAAACGAGGCATGTCTTCAACGATCTCTCGACCTTCTTTGAAGGCTTAGTGTATGTCGTAGGCTTGTGTTCTTGAATCACCGCAAGCATTTTATTATCACAGTAATTAAGGACAGTCCTACCAATTTAGCAAAGTAAACTGAATTTAATTACAATTTTGGCGTGCTTTTGTCTTAATATACATACATACATATATAATTGCAAATACCATACTCTATGTTCAAAAAATAGGCCAGCTGTGATGTGGTTAAAATTAAAAAAGAGACATTATTGTAAAAATTTGGTTTCAAAACAAATTATTTGTATTGCCTTATGTTCTCAACTTAATGTCCTCCAGTGAAAGCACGACTTCACGTTTTACTAATTTAATTTTCAGAATCTGTGGTATTTCTTTTTTATTGACTCAATATTATAATCAATTTAAAATTCTCCTAATAATTTTGTCGCAATCATATACATATTTTTCACATGACGAATATTTTGATGATTGATGCAAGATAGTACACAACATTTCATTTAAAAATAAGGATGTATTTGCATACTGTACGTTTTTCACAATCAATGGAAGATTTTTCCGTGTATGTCTTAAGAATTGGGCATTTGACTTTCGCACCAGGATCACTACTCTGATTTATATTTACCCCAATAAGATAATATTGAGATTAATTGACATAAGCACTTTAGATTTTCAAATGTATTAACATAGGTATATGCACATATACACACTTACATATTTAAACATTTTTTTTATATTTTGCACAGCTTTTGTATTAGACAAGGAAATTAATGTAGCCCAATTGATGATGGATGAGCGTTTGACAACTTTGCTAGAAACTGTCAATCTCCTTATATTTGAAACTATGCGCCTTAGAAGAAAAGCAAACAGGAAATGTTTATTGAGCCAACGTTTAAGACTGCGATTACACACGAAAACATTTGTTGTGTATCATTAGGCGATTGCCTTTTGGTGTGGTTTAATGCATTACGAGTATATATGTAATATACATATTCTGCTATGCTTCATTTTCACACGAAAATATTTTTACTACTACTTTTTAAAATTAATTATAATATGTTCTAAAATATAAGTTCTATAATTTTTGGCACACATTATTCACTCATATTCTTTGAACTGTTACGGAAAATTGGGCACGAGCGATACTGTCCCTCAGACTTTCCACTTGCCAAACAAACAGTTTGAGCAACAAAAATCTTTGTGTATAGATACAGTCTAAGTTTAACGTGCCAGTAGTATGTACAGTGGCGATCAAAATGATATAAGTGAGGGTAAAGAACAAAATATTAAAAGCCAACATAATATTAAATACAAACTTTAAAATCCATTTTAGCGTTAGTTATTACATAAAAAAATGTATAAAACATACACACATAAATCGGCCTATAAAATTAGTGTTATGTTACCGATCGAAAGCAACTTCTTTAATTGTGAAGTGTATTCTTGCTTCGGTGCAACCGAAGTTCATGTCTTTTCTTGTTATTAATATTTTTGAAACAGACAACTCAAAGAGAAAGTAAGATAATACTTATTTGTGTAATGAGTAATAAAGCTGATTAATAGTATAACCTTTTCCAACTCTGACAATGAATAATAAAGGGTGATCCAAGTCGAGGTACTTTTTTAAATGCCCTTTTTTGACAGATCACTCGCGAGTCGCGTCAACCTGACATGTTCTTTTTGTTCCGTATCGGTTGTCACTTCATTATAGAAAGACTAACGCCTGAAGAAAGTTTACAAATCGTTCAACTTTAATACGAAAATTCACGCTCTGTGAAAAATCCGACGTTTTTGAGCCAAATTTTGTTCAGCGATGAGGCCCATTGGTATATGTATAAGCAATATTTGGGTCCAAGAGCATCTTGAAGAGACTCAGGAGCTGCAGAAAAACCACGGTTTAGTGTGGTTTGTGGGACGGTGGAATTATCGGTCCTTATTGCTTCAAGAATGCTTGTGATCGCAGCGACATTTGGTTTCAAAGAGACTGCGCCACTTCCCACACATTGCATCAAACAATGGATTTATTGAGAGAACACTTCAACCTTCAAAAGATAAATGATAAAGAATGTTTTTTCAAATAATAATAATAAGCACTCTCCATTAAATTTAAAGTTTCTGAGTTTTTTCTTTAAAAAATTAGGGTATCTTGAAATTGACATAGTACTTGAGCAATTTAAAATAAGTGGTTTTCGTAACCCTATTCTTTCAGATCTCGACTGTATAAACTTATATATATGGACACGTATGTATGTATGTACATACTTATGCTATATGTACATAGCTACCAGTATTTGTGTTGCCCTAAAAAGGATATTGTAAATTAGCAATACAATATTCAAAATATCAACGTGATAATTTTTTTTATCTACGTGTTCTGACTTACCTAAATAGGTTGTGGGTGCAAACATACATATAGATATGTATGTATTGAATACGTAACAAAATAAACTTAAAATATTTAGTTTTATGCTCTAAGACCTTGTGGAATTTTACAGATTTGTACATGATACGCGACCAGCATTACCAATTTTTATCTGCATAAATATGTTTGTGCAAACACAGAAGTTACATATTGCCTGTAAAAAGCTTAATGACGGATTTATTTGTACTTATATAATATCAGTCGTCCAGCACAAAATTGGCTTTATATACATATTTGCATTTTATGTGACGATATATTATATTCTGTAATTTTGGACTGAACATATATTTTAAGTTTGTTTGTTTCAGTGAAAAGCGATTCTTATCTGTTTAGTGCTTTGTAGTGATCGTCAGTTGTATTCATATTTGTATTTATGTAAATATGAATTTAAAATTGCAAAGCAATGCGTTACATTATTTTTGGAGGGTGTTTCAGTAATTTCTTCTTCAGAATCCTCATTATTTACCATGGCGCTAGAAGTCATAAACGTTTGGTCTGAAATATCAGCAAATCTCATTGCCCACCTCAATATATTCTGTAATAGTAACATTTTAAGAGATACCTACGATGCGGCGACTTCTACGTGACTAGCTATTTACAAAGTGGGATTTCCCTAAAAAATGCGATCACGTGCTAATTAAAAAGTTCGATTTTTGGAAGGTGATTTGTATGATATTTGACTTCTATTGCCAATTTAAGAGTTCGAGTTATGGAGAATTTCGAGTTATAGAAATTCAACTGTTTATTTCAAAAGATATGTATTTGGCAGGAAATATGGCTTATCTAAATATTTGTTTACACAAATAAAGAAAAAAAAAAAACCACAGCCTACACAAGCTAACAATGCGCTTAATTCATATCAAAAAAGTTGGCATACTAGTGATTGATTATATAAATAAAATATAATTACAATAGTTTTAGATATTTGATTATTTTGTTTGCCCACCTTTTGTTGGCCTCCAGACATCGGCGCATCTCCTTCATTTAAACCCAAAAAAAAAGTTAATTTTTGTCCAAAATGAACAAAGTTATTTTCAGAATTAAATCCATTTTTGTTCTAATTTAATAGTTTGTTAAATAATATATTGTAACTTTTAACTATCCCAGAAGCTTAGCAACTCAAGTAGTTCTTATCATTTTCCAATTACGATTTTATAGATTTTAAGCAAATAATTTAGTACAGTTTAACTTTTTTTCATTTTAAAAGGCCTAAAAGATCTAGATCTCAACTTTCTAGAAATACCTTCCAGGCGAGAGTATCAAAAACACGCCGTGATGGAGAATCTTCATCAGAATAAGGAATTTCATTGCTTGTGTTCAACGACAATAGTGTCACCCAGAAATTATAGTGTCAAAGAAATAAACGAACTAATTATTAAAAAAGTTGCTCGACAAATAAAAAAATGCAAATCGATAGACACCGTGACTAATATCGAAGACGCAGTCCATTATCCCCATAAGTTTTTGAATCCTTTAACCCCTCTGGACTGCCACCACATAAATTAAAAATGGGAATTATGCTTTTGAGGAATTTAAGCCTTTCAAGCATGTACAACGGGACGAGGCTACTTATCAAATTTTTAATGATTCCTCGCAAAAACGAGTAAGTATGCGTGGGAGGGTGTGTACAAAAATATAACTTTTGAAATGATTGTTTAATACTCGTGACAAGCCGTGGCGGTCTGCTAGTACATATATAAAATTATCGTCACTCAACCGGCATGGGTTCCTATCGAAAATTTGTATACAGTGGACTCGCGATAATATGAACACCCTAAATTATGAACCCCCCAAAATATGAACACTTGTTGGCTACCATTGACTACTCTAAAATATGAACTTTGGACAAAAGCTCTAAAATATGAACAATATTGCTGTCAATAACGAATTTAAAGCGCTTTGTAATTTGGGGAAATCCCTAGTTTACCCATCGCTCGAAAATGTTTACATGTGCTCATTACATGGTTTGATTTTGTCTACGTCAGTCGTCTGTAAGAATTTTTAAGTGTTTTTGGTTGGTGATTGCACGCAAGCATAAGTGCCTCTTTATTTTCTTAAGAAATAATCAAATGTAAATAATTTTGAAACATGCACACAAAATAAACAAAAGGTGCAAGTGTTACAAATTTWGCAACTAAATATGGAGTGGCAAAGTCTACAGTATGTGGAATAAAGAAAAATAAAAATGCTATCCTTAAATGTGTTAACCATACATTTATGGGTCCTGGAAAAAGGAAAACTATGCGTCCATCAGAGTATCCAAAATTTAAAAAATCGTTGTATAGATGGTTTTTACATATAAGGGACAACAAACTCCCGGTGAGCGGACTGATGTTAAAAGAAAAGGTGAAGGTGCTTCATTGTACAATTAAAGAAAATTGCCTTGATTTCAATGCCAGTGATGGATGGCTCCAAAATTTCAAAAAGAGGTATGGCGTTCGATTGCTCCAAGTTTCTGGGGAAAACTATCTTCACAACTTCCTTCTTAATTGATAACGCTCCATCGCATCCACCTGAGAATGAACTTAAAAGTGCAGACGGCTCCATTTTAGCAATGTTTATGCCACCCAACGTCACCCCCCTTATAGAACCCATGGACCAATATGCAATCAGGATTACAAAACTTTATTTGGCTTCCGTTGCTGCAACAGGATGTGACTTGCTAGAGTCTATGAAGCAAATTTCACTTAAGGACGTTATTATTAGCCTTGAATCTGCATGGAAAAAGTGGATGAGGCTGTGATATCAAAACAATGGAAACATGTTTTGAGTATGCCTAAAAACCAAGAAGATCCTGAAGATGAAATTCCTTTCAATATCCTGCGAAGGAACTTGAATATGAATGTGGGGGACTTGGAGGAGAGCGCAGCCAATCTTTTACAAAACTTGAGACCTGAGGTTTGTTTTATTAGAGAATGGAACGAGGATGCTATTGAATTCAATGAAATTGAAATACAAGAAATATCTGACGAAGACGACTATACTGTAGACTCGCAAAAGACGATTACAGCAAGAGAAGCTATTGACATATTTAATAATGCTTTGGAATGGGCTGAAAGTGAATTGATTGAACATAAGGAATTAAATGTATTAAAGAACCTACGGGAAAAAGCAGTTTTTAAGGTGGTTGATCAAAAGAAACAGCAAAAGAGGTTTACCGATTTTTTTCCAAAATGAACTTTTTATAAAATTAAAATATGTATAATATGAAATTATATCTAAACAGTTTTGTTTACATGCAACAAAATTTTACTTGTGTAACGAAAAAAATTTATAAAACAAGTTTATTTTGAAGTTTAAAATAAAAAAAAAATTAATTTAATACTACATTTTTTCATTTTGCACCTTTCGTAAATATGAACAATCTCGCAAAAATTAACAGTGCTGTTTTTAATTAGTTCATATTATCGCGAGTCCACTGTACATATAATATTTTTATGTGAGGTAATTTGCAAAGTTAGCGGCCTCCGTATCATTACCAAAATCGGCTTTATATTATTACCAAAGTTTATCCTCAGTAAAAAATACGTTCAACTTGAAATGCTTTGATTCTCAAGGCTGCACTTCATTCCAAATTGAAACCGAATACACCCTTTATTTGGTGATACACTAAAAGAGGGGCTATGGGGCAAGAGCCCTGAATCAAAACTGGCTACTGGAATGAGCGTCGGAATCTATTGTTTATTAATTAATCTCAAGCCTTCGTTGATAGTGAATTAAGATAAATAAGATAATAATCTCCCATCGTTTCATGCCCCAAAAATAATTCCGGAAACGAAATGGTTGATGAGATTGACAAAAGTGCTATCTCCTGCTACGGATCCATTACAGGAAATACATAATTCGCTGAAATTTCTGAAGCATGTACAAAAGCCTCAAAGAAAAACACGCATGCCTTTTACTCACACGGTCTCGAAAGGACTTTAGGATGGTTGTTGGCCTAATGACAGGCAACAACTTACTGGCATCACATGCGAGTTGGATGTATAGAATTTTCTAAAACTCTTCTTAGATGTCTTCACAATTCACAATTCAGTAGACGATATAACAAAATTGGATATAAAGCCGCAAAAAGTTTTTAAGTAGGAACCAGTTGGTCTATGTTGTTCTATTGCATGACAAAGGGCCGGTATAACCTAACCTAATACACCTTTCCATGTACATAAGTCGTTTTGGACCATCCACATTTTTAATATTTTGACTATATTTATATAATTTGGTAATGAATCTTTAGTAAAAACGATTTTTGCGACTTCGGCGGAAAATTAATAAACGTTTTATAGCATTTATAATTTCTGATATTGGAAAATTTTGGTACCCTGTGATAATTTTAGTTTCAGACTACAAAAACTTAAATCATAACAATAAAATGGTATAAAATGAACAGTTCACTCTTTGTTGTGGAGCTTTTTATGAATAAAATTTCACTCAAATAAGACAGCATCCACCAGATGAACCCAAGTACATCTAACGTTAAGATGAACTCCACTTACGTGTTTCGTCCTGATTAAAATTCTTACTGCCCGCCACAATGCAGAATCAGTTGCTGTTCGAAGCTGATTGTGTTCGGTTGTGCCTGGAAAATAAACGAACGGAAGAAAACTTGGAACGGGATAACGGAAAGGGAATCCGCAGCTATTGACATAATATGTAATTATCCTAACATATCGTGTCAATGAAAGAGGGTTGAGAGAAAAAAGTTGAAGAATTTGAGAGAGTCTGCGCACCTTCAACATTTACTCAATTCAATGTGTCAGCGTGTAAGAAAAACGAGTGGAGGGAGAAAGTGCAATGAGGAAGTGATGAGCGAATGCATGGTGTTTGCATATACCTAAATATTTTATATACTACTTGATTTGAATGCTACTACTACGTTATACGAGTATATACATGTGTGAGTACCATGTGGAGTGTAGTGATAACGACAGAGTTCATACGTCGTTAAATAGTGAAAAAATAAAAACAAAAAGGTGCACAAAGCGTACAGCGTACAGTGAATAAAATGGACTGGAGTCCTCACTGAAATATCACTGCAAGTGTAGTGAAGAATTTAAAAAATGAAGAAATATTACGAGTAAAAAAGCATAAAGCGGAAAAAACGATGCATGAAAACCGACGCTCCAGCATCAGCGCGAAAGGCAACGAATGAAAGTCATAGACACAACTTAAGGTGCCAAATGCCTTTATCGAATGTGGTATATGATATACAAGGAGCCGAAGCAAATTAGTGAATAAATAATTTTATAAAACAAATGTTTTAAAGTTGAAAATCGAAGATTTGTTCACAGTATATGGTGTTAATTGAAGCGATTGGAGATAAAAGATAATACTTAAAAAGATATATAAAAATATTGTAGTGCTTGAAACAGTGTATACAGCAGATATGGAATATTGACTTCAAATATGGTTAGTATTACACATAGTTTTAAATTGCATATATGAACAATGACTTGGAGATAATTTAATAACCGATATTTAAAAAAAATAAATATGTATGTATGCATGTACATATTAAACTTCTTTGTGTTTTTATTTTATTTTAGTTTATTGTTATTTTAGTTTAATCGTTAGGTTATTATTATTATTATTGAGTAACAGGTTCTAAAATCGTGAATATTGGATGAAGTTTTTTTGAACTTAATTACGACCGGCTTTTTCGTACGACAGTCAATTGGTAGCTCATTTTACGCCAAGTAGGAGGCTGTATATACTCCTATGCCTATATGAATGTGGCATAATTGCACTCGCATATGTGCACGCACATACATATGTATGTATAACATATGCATTTATATATACTTATTTATCATATTCACTGGAACTGATTATTATGAAATTTTAGAAAATCAAATTATTTCGTTCAATTATGCAGCGTATTTGTATGTTTGGAGTATAAATTCAATAAATCAATTAGGCTTAGGAGTTTTTAAGGATCTCTTGGAGGATTGAGAATGACAGAGAGCTTGCATTAAATATTTTCGCTTGCACGGACATACATAAATCCGAAATGCAACTCATATCGTCATCTTGAACATTTGTATTTGTATATATAACTCTATAGGATTAATGGCACATCAATCTTCCTTTAATTTTAGGTGTTAGAAAAAATACATATATTTCACTAAGTCATATCTGTAACCGTATTTTATTTAAATATTTTTAAATAATGCAAAATAAATAGTCTTAATACCGAAGGTTATTTACTTTATACATATTTATTTCTCACTTAAGTGTTGGCGACGTTATGTTCAATAAAATAAAAGTATATGTATGTAGTTTAAGGGGTTCGGTGTAGTCAGAGACGTCAATTTTAAATCACTTCTGTTTGCAAGTAAAACTGGCCACCAGTCCAGAGCAGTATGAAAGCTCAACTGGTATTAGTTTCGACTACGAAATCTGACCGGAGACTTAATTCTGGTACCACGGGGAGCAGGACCCCTTGGAGGTAACTCCAACCTGCTCATACGGACTGACCCCTCAGGGTGTATCGTGGTGGTTATGGTTTATACCCAGTTGCGGGTAGAATTGACATTTTTGTCAGTTCGATGTGGAGTTGCATTGCAACCGGGTGCCGGACCCATAGTACGGCAGAGGTTTGAGATGGGCCTCGAACCCTATCAAGGTGGTTAGTGTGCTCATTCCACACTGCCAATTGGTACTGAAAATGCCTGACATTTTCAGGGCGCTGATCAACGCATTGATTTGATCCGTTGTACTTTTGAGTACCGTCGGGTAAGGCTGTCGTCAGCAGGTACCTACGTTAAACACGGTTGGTTGTTTGCTAGTAAATTATTTTATTTTATAAAAGTAAAAAGTAAAAACATGGCATCATTAAATAAGGTTTTAACTTGACTAAAAAGAAATGTTAAACCAAAAATAATAATTTTCATGTAATAGTTGTTTGGGTTGTTCAGTTCTAACAGAAGCTTTTTTCGCTGATCATGACTATCTGGATACAATTTTTTTTTATTAATAGATAATCTAGTGTCTGATCTAAATATATTAACAAAAATGGCTGTCCCTAAATATTTTTTGTCAGACTTTCGGGGAAAAAACCCACACTTAATTATGTATAAAAAATTCATCCAACCGGTTCTAGTTTTTCATGTTTTCAAAACAAAAGCTGTTTGAATTTAATTGAAATCTATCGAGCGCGTTTTTTTACAGTGGTCACCGGTTAAAAAAAAATAGTTTTGAGAAAACGTATTTGAAATTTTTCACGAGTGTTGCTAGAACTGTTTAAAAATATGTTAAAACTTGACTTTTCTTATTTTTTTAGCTCAAAGAGAAGATAATAAACTTTACCCCAATTCCATATGACGTTTAGTTTTTTTAGATTTAAGCAAAACAAAATATTTTTTAAGCTTCTAGAGCAGGCTAGCTGCGTAAGTCTTTGTAAATTTCTGATTTATAGTTTCCTACAAAACATTGGATTACATTTTTTGTTTTTGGTTTTCAATACATTTTCAGCTAATATTTCTTGAAGGCTCCTTTCCTTTATCCGAATGCGCTAAAAATTTCAATTGTTTAACAAAAAATTATGTAAAATATTATTATTTAAACAAATGGGTCGTGAAAAAATATCTATAATATAGCACGAGCATTTTTCTTTAACTTCACAAAATTTCATCGATTTTACAATTTTATCATGTTCTAAATTTCAACTTTCAATAACTTAAAAAAATTTTGACGAAATAATTATATCACTGGGTAGGTATGCGTCTGGTCCCCTTCCTAAAGAACTGCTAATATTCACAATCGGTGATATTTCGAAATTTTTGTGGACCACTATACCCGCGCTGATATATGTATTCTAGCTCCAATGAATTTCCCTATTCTATTATTTCGTAAATAAATTAAATTAGGTTAGATCTTCCGATGGTTCCAATATACGGGATATAATGATTTCCGACTTTCCAGCTGTTTTCTCAACATTTTAAAGAATTTCCCCGATATGATCTTAATTGGTTCGATTAAATACGAACTTAACACTTTTTTACTAATTTTTCGAATGCTTTTAAATAGCTGCAAAATGTTGGTTTCATCCTTTTTTAATATTTTGAATATTGCAAAATGGTAAAGAGGACGACTTGACATTCGTTTGTCTGTCTGTCTGTCCATCGATGCAAGTAATACCTTAAGTAAAAATTGTATTATCTTGCTGAAAGTGAGTACCGGAAATAAGCTCGAAGCATGTTGGTATTACAGATGAACGAAATCAGTTCCCAGTCATGCCCAGAAAATACCGTTAATTAACTTACAAATCAAGATAAAACTGTTATTTTATACAGAATGTCACACTACAAACCATCTGCGGTTTAGTAACCAAAGCTATGCCTTATCGGGTCGTTCCAATAATAACCATGCCCACCTCCCATACCATGATTATGTTGAAAAGTTTCACAGTAATGATGGCAACTCTAAAATAAAAGTAAATATAAAAATTGGACACAGAGCAAGGAAACGCTTACTTTGACTTGAAATCTCACACTGCAGCACCTGTTTTTCCAAATTTTGTGCATAGCATTAGATATTTACATATATCTCAGTTTGAAATTGAGCTTGATCGTAATTTTCCCAAACAACACAAATTAAATTATACCTTACTAATTCAATCTCACCCAAATGTGGAACTGTAACAGACTTTAACTTTTTAACTCTTCTGGTATCGAAGTTTCTGACTTTTTATTGATAATATCAGTTCATTTAAGAGATATAGAAATAAATTATTGCGCCAATTTACCCTAGTACCATGTATGGTACTTAGTGTAAGGATTTGCGTTATTCTGGTGTAGGTACTTTATGTTCCGTCAATGTGTGATTCACGTTAATAAGACTGTGGGAAAACATAATTTAATAATTAAATAGTCAGCCCACACTTACCACAAAATACCTGATTATAGCGATTTCTGACTTGGTATAATCGCATCTCTCATAAGATGGTAACATAACAAAGTGCGAGTTTAGTGAAGTTGTAAAAGAAAACAATATACTTAATATTTACGAAGCTAATACTACGCTTTCCAATCAAATTTTTTATTTACCCAAAAATAGTTTTGACGGATCTCTTAAGACTTCGGATAGAATGGATAGTCTCATTTAAAAATTCCAAAATTGTGTGACCAAACTTGCTTGCATGTGCCTATAAATATTGATTTGATCTTCATACTTTTTTCTGCTTTTGCAAAACATAAAATTTCAAATACATCACCTTATTTACAACAATCATTCAATTCATATTTATGTAAATAACAACATAAATATGTATATTTAGTTGGTGCCAGAGTCAGCGAAATCAGATCTTTTTCGGATTAAATTACTGCAGAGTTCCGGATTGTAGAGCTATGTTACTCACTACGCTCAGCAATAATTAAATTATATACCGTATGTACGATTATACAATATATGAAAAAATTATGCACATCCTTTGTTTGTTTGCGAGTTTTCACCCGATTTTATTCATTGTAAACTCAAATATGCACCGTAATAAGAAAAATTTGCTCTCTCAATTATATTAAGATAAGTCACGTGTTGGCCGATATATATACATACATATATGCGGTATAAAGTCACCCGGAAGTTCAAAGACCTTTATATTGGCTACCATTAGGTATATGGGGGCTAAGAGAAGTATTAACCCGATTCATCCCATTCGTAGCACACAGACATACTACTATCAGGAAAAGACCTTCTCTGAATCTCTCTGAATTGTATATCTCACACATTGACTGATATTTTAGGTCAAAAATCAACTATAGATACTGGGGTTTATATATCCAGTACCTAATGGCTTTAACAGTTTTGGTTCCATTTACGAGGGAGTCTCGAGATATGAGATTTCACTAAAATGTGGACACAGGTGACATAAAGTTCTCTCATACCCTCTCGGTGGGGAAATTTAATGTCTCTGGCGTATTTAATTATTCATTTATTACACTTCTAGTAATTTTTAGCAGAGTCTAATTGAATAATCTTTGCCTCATCAGTCTTTTGCTAAACTGACAAAGATTCGTGTATAAACTTTTTGAAAATGATAGTCGCGTTCCTGCCTTTACGTTAGCAGAGATCAACCTTTTTCCTTTGGCTGAAGTTGATATTGGCAATTGCATTAGTTTCTTATCTGTCTGGAAGTAACAAACAGGCACCTTTCAATGATTTGTGTGATGGGCGCATTCTGCTTATTCGACGTTTTTTGTGCTTTCGCCCGTTTTCAGCTTTTAGCGTCCAATTTTGCAGTATTTAATTATTCATCAATATTTATTATGAAAATGATTTTTTCCTACCAACTTAGCAAAAAACATTGTTTGAAATATTATTTACCCGGGTTCTCTTTTGTCACAATGTAAAGGCAAACGTTTTCCTTACTGAAACCAGTTTTTTAATAATTTTCCTTTGTTCAATAGAACAATAAACAAGTTGTTACAAAACTATCAACTCGTTCAAATTCACCGAGTTCCGTGAAAACAATGTCGATAATGGTACGTAACCGGCTAATTGACTTTGTTCCTTTTTTCGAATAGGCTGTTTTTGACTCAAAGGAACAAAAATTTTGCATCTTTCAAAACGATACACAAATGCTTATCGAAAACTACCCCTTGAATAGTACATAAAGTAGACTTCGTGGTGATGGTGTTAAATCAATTTAATCTAACTAACGCTTTTGATGAATTTTTGTTTTGTTAGGTTTTGAAACTTTTCGATAAATAATCATATACTATACATATGCCGAAATAATCTTTTCCAATTTTGAAATTTATTTCACAAACAGAAATTGAATTTATATTTCTTGAATTGGATTTTGCTTTATTGATTGTACCATATATAAAACAAGTGTAAATAAAATACGTTTGCAAAAGTGTTTCGATGAATTTCTATTATTATTTCGAATACGCCTGTGTATGCATAAATATATCATATATTGAATTTATTACTATACTTAAAGGTATTGATATCATTTTGGTCACATTTTTTCTGTTATAACGCGAAGGAAACAACATCCTAGGTAAAAATTCTCAAAACACGATAGTTTTTCAAATCTGGTACTTATAGATTGAACGAATTAGCGCGGAAACTAACTCATGCTCACCGTAACTATAAAAGCGTTGCGATAGAAAGGTATAAACGATCACACGTACAATTGAGTTTCGATTAGGATTGTCATTGAACTTTAAGAAACTATAACATAAATCTCTGGTAGCCGTATAGGGTAATTAACCAGTTGGCTTACCGGTTAATTCTCTGTACAAAATAAAGTTTAAGGGTCACATGTAGTGCAAGTATACAAAGGGTTAATTTCTAAAATTTTGACATAAGCGTAGATTGCTACCGAATAAAATTATCTACTTTAAATGCATGACACCGCCCATAACAATTAAATATTTTAATTTATTGCACAATAATACGAATTCGTGAAATTCTGAATGTGAGTATGTGGTGGGCGTGATACCTCTTCGATACCAACGTACTATGGAGTTTATGTGTTAAATTTAATTACAATATCCAAGTTTATATTCCAAACATAACTGAATCAGTTTCTGCAGTGCTATGAATATGTAAAGCGAAATATAGCAGCATTCTTTCTAAATGCTTTTCGGAATATTGCTCTTTGCTTATGCCACTTTTATTCTTCTATTGCAGACGTTGTAACTGTTGATGTTGCTACAGTCGTTTGAAACAAATGAGAATTATCGATTTTTATGCGGCTTTTCTGCTGTTGCTGACTGCATAGTTAGTGGGCGTGAGACCATATCATTTAACAACCAGCTTCTGTTCTCTTGCAGTATACATATCTTTTATTCAACAGTTTACTTGTAGCTTATAGAAGTCATTAGTTCGTCGACTCTATTCACAATGTGTAACCACATATACACATACTTTTGTATGGACGTTAGCACGTTTGTATATGTGTACGCTTGCATTATGTGCATATACAGTATAGTTCAGCAATGAGTATGTGCTTCTAAGTCGTGCAATTATTTCTTCAGAAAATAAAAATTGTAAAAGGAAAATTAAAGCTTTTTTTTGTATTTTAATTCATGTTCATGTTAACTAAATCTTATATTACTAAAAATTAAAAAAAAAAAAAAAATTGCGAAAAAATGAACAAAGTGTAATCTTCTCGCAAGTACTAAAATTTCTTTGGGTTGCTCGGTATTGCATCGGCTGCAATTTTCTTCATAGGATTGAGTATAATTTTCCATAAGATCATGTAATAAGTACACTCTGTAAAGGAGAATAAGTTCAGAATTCTACTGTAAGGATAATTTTGCATTGAAATGTTCTTTCCAGCCCAACGTAGCTATGTAATTATAATTTTCATATGGTAAACTTCGACTGATCATATTTTCAAAAAAAAAAAAAAAAAAAATTAGCATCTGCTGCATTTTTCTTTCACAAATAAAAACAGTTTTTCTTAAAAGACCACGCTTTTGATCGTTCAGTTTGTATGTCAGTTTTGTGTTATTGTGGTCCGATATCGGCGGTGTTGATAAATGAGCAGCTTCTTGAAGAGAAAAGAAATCGTTTTCTCAAAAATAGAGGGACTGGTTCGCGTATATAGAGGCGGACATAGCTAAATCCACTCTGCCTGTCATGCTGATCATTTAAATTAATTTTTTTATAGCATCTCTGAAGTTTCCTTATTTTAGTGTCTACTAACAGCGCACCAAGCCACGACTACCCCATCTCCAAACATTGAAAATATACGTATTATCAAAGAAACTAACACATACACACGATGCAACTCTTTATCTCTATGCGTAAGAAAGTATTCAAGAGTCTACTTGTATGCCAGCTATATGCTGAAGTGTTCCCGTATGAACAATATCTTTGGAGATTATAGCGTTGCTTTCGACAAGAGTCTGTGTAAAATTTCGTGAGTTTGATCGAGTACGAAAGTTTATAAAATGCTTCCCTTTATTTGTATAGGGTGCAAATTAAACTTGGCGATCATTATGTTTGGTATGTAGGAGGAGAGTTATCGTTGCTGTTGTTATTGTAATGCTTAAAACTTTTTCCAAATATTTTCTTGAATGCTTTTAAGTTCACAATTTTGGATACGTATCCCTACAGGGGATGCTGACCCTCTGTCCTGGAAATGGTTTATTATTATCAAAGGCGGGAAAAACTGTGTGAAACTTTTTTCAATATTCAGAAACTTAAAAAATTAATCCAAATCCAAATCCGGTTTGCGAAAAATATTTTCTAAAACATCAAGAGAAATCCTCATACGGGTGCCCTAAAGTCATGGTAAATCAACTAAAAAGTATCTCGGCAACAAAGCTCTTCCAGAAAATATTCGAAGTATGTTTAGAAAACAACAATACAATGGTAGAGTAGCGAGGAGGATTCCTGAGTAAGGCCAATATACAGAAGAAAACGAGCTTTGCAAAAGAGAACATAAAAAAGGGGTTTCTTTCTGGAAACGGATTGTTAATAAAAATGTCCAATTCAACGTAAAAGTATTTCCTTTAAAGGACAATCTTATGTTTGGCGCAAAGCTATGATAATGAAGAGTTTAAAAAAGTAAACTTTTACCTTACGAAAAGCATGTCAGCTGCTGGACGGGAAAACCTCCATACCATCCAAAGGAATTAGGATAAGTTTTTTATGTGAATCTTTTGCAATTGCATGTAAAATAAAGTGCTCAAAAGTTGAAAAAAGAAGACGAATTTATTTTTTATCAGCATACGAAACCATGCACAAGCCTAACGTTGCCCGTTTTTGCCTCCATTACAACTGTTCCGGAATGCTATAAAATCCTCGGCAGTTTCCTGGGTTGAGCGTTATTGAGCACGTGCTGAAGCAAAAATTAAAATATGAACAATTTTATCAACAAAAGGGAATTTATAAAACCGTAAAATAATAGTGGAACAATATACTATACCAAACTCTTTCTGCAGAAAGTTGGTCCAGCCGAATTACTAAGCTAAACAAATATTAAATTTGCTAAACAAGTGCACTAATTTCGAATGAAATAAATAACAGAAAATTAAGAATACAAATTTCACACCATTGTTAATTTGACATAGTAGAATGTGTGAATGATATGCTAATTAATAAATTCTCGTCTAATTAAGATTCTCCTAGAGAGATTTAAACTCAATCATAGGGACGAAATTTAAAATAGTGGATATATGAGGAAGCAACAACTAGCGGCGCGGGTATTTTTTTTAAATATCACATTTACTGATGTAAATGAATTGTTTTAAAAAAACTGTAAACTCAGAAGTCATTATATGATATCAGGTAATAGGTTTTAGGGCTTAGGAGAAATATTGAACCGTTAAAACCATTTTCTAATTCTAAGAAAGATACTCTTCGATATATGCTTAATACAGAGTCAACCGGAAGTAGAAAAGAGGGCGTGGTTAACGTACTAAATTTGGTTGAGTAGGTCTGGAGTTCTATAGATGGGCTGTGCGAATATCTCTGGTGCATTTATTTGTTTATTTATCGCAATCAAGCAGTTTTTAACAGACTCGTTCTATCAAGAGTTGGCGGAGTTATAAATCCGATTTCATTCATTTTCACACTTTCGGAGTGGATACCAAAAACATTTCTCGTATGCAGATTTAGCTGAGTTGGCTTTTGTGGTTTGGGAGATATGAACATTAAACTTATTAGAGGACGATGTCACGCCTATTTTTTTAAATTTACGCCCCAGTTGCCTCTTCTTAAAATGATTTGTGGTATCAAATATAAACATTGTGGAGCTTAGTTGTAGCGCTTTATAGGTTTTTGGATATTTGCGTATAATGGGCGTGGCAATTTTTGTCAAGATAATTAAATTTTTACTCGCTTGCCTGTACGCACGGATGATAGACTGACGGTCAGGCGGTCAAATTTTTTAATTATGTATGTACACATTATGTATTATACACAGTGTATATTAAGTTCGTCACGAAGTTTGGAACACCCAGAAGGAAGCGTCGGAGACCACATAAAGTATATGTATAAATGATCAGTATGTTGAGCTGAGTCGATTTAGTCACGTCCGTCCGTCTGTGAATCCGTCTGTATATAAACGAACTAGTCCCTCAGTATATCGTTTTGAAATTTTGTAAACGTCATTTTCCCTTCAAGAAGCTGCTCATTTGTCGGAACCGATATCGGTCCACTGTAACATATAGCTGTCATACAAACTGAACGATCGGAAAACTTTCACATTTGGCAATTTATCTTCACAAAAGTTGGCACAGGTTGTTTTATAATTATGCAATGTACGAAGAGATTATTCAGATCGGCTTACTATAGCATATAGCTGCCGTACAAACTGAACGATCGGAATCAAATTCTTCTATGGAAAACTTTTGCATTTGACAAGATCTATTCACAAAATTTGGTATTCAATATTTTCTAAGATAATTATGTAATATACGAAGAAATTATGCAGATCAATATATCTTCACGAAATTTGGTATTAGTTATTGTTTATAGAAATAATGTAATATCGAAAGAAATTGTTGAGATTACTATAGCATATAGGTCTAACAACGAAAGACCTTTTTAAATAAATCATAAATAATAAAAATTGGTAAATTCTCAGCGTGAACGCTTTATACGTAAAGTAAAGTGCTTTTCAAAAGTGGTAAAAACTTAAATTTTTCGAAAATTGCGCTTAAAAATTTGAAACGACGATAAAGTGCACGGTGGGTAATTTTAATAAAAAAATTGTATTCATTAATGTTTATAATTTCATTATAAAAAGATACACGCAAGAACAACATTTCATAATTATTGAATTTTGTTATTAATTTAATCATTCTCGAAATGCAACTTTTCGAGGGCCACTTTCATTTGAGTGGCTATAATTAAACAAAAGTGGTGATTCTGGTGCGAAGAAAATCAACAGATTTCTCATGAACAACCATTACATTCATCTAAATAGATTGTTTTTGGTCGGGTGGAATCATCGGTTCGTACTTCTTTCGAAATGAAGATCGTAACGCCGTTAATGTCAATCGAGAGCGGTATAGATTAATGATAATCAATTTTTTATGGCCGCAATTGGAATAAGTTGATCTTGATAACATCTGGTCCAAACAAGACGGGGCTACGTGACATTTAGCACGTGCAACAACTGAATTATTGAGAGAAAAGTTTAGAGATTCGATTATTTCAAGAAATTGTGGCCCGAATGGCCTCAAGGAAGTTATGATTTAACATCATTAGACTACTTCTTGCGAGGTTATTTGAAGTCAGTAGTCTTTAGCAATAAATCAGTCTTTCTTCCAGCTTAAGTCAATATTGAACGTGCTATTATATTATAGTATATAAAAAACCTTCGAATTTCCTTAACAATTAGTGTGTGCTTTTTCTTCTAAATGGTCAGACCATATTAATATCAAAAAATTACAACAGGAATACCATAATGATTTTTTTTTTAATTCATTCCACTGACGATATCGGTTTTTGTTTGTAAAGTCTATAAAATATAAGACACGACAACTATTAATTCTTATGTTTGATGACGAAATTGGTTTAAAGTGGTTGGTTGCTATGGTCGTTTTAATGTGTTTATGAACCTTTATCTTTGAAACAGTTTAAAATATGCATCTGATATGTTATGAAGTAGTCAAAATTATTTCAATTTAATTTTTATTTGTATACATAGCAACTCTAATTGCTTGATGACATTTGAAATAATGACATATTATTAAAACCGTTATAAAATTTGTAAATTCGTAGCGGACGCGCATTGTTTATAAAAACGAAAATGAAAATCTACAAATTTTTTCGAAGTTCGAAGATGGGCAAAATCGGCCCACTGCCACGCCCACAAAATGGCGGAAACCGGAAAATCTAAAGTGTCATAACTAAGCCAGAAATAAAGATATTAAAATGAAATTTGGCACAAAGGATCGCATTAGGGAGGGGCATATTTGGACGTAATTTTTTTGGAAAAGTGGGCGTGGCCCCGCCTCCTACTAACTTTTTTGTACATATCTCGAAAACTACTATAGCTGTGTCAACCAAACTGTATAGAGTCGTTTCTTTTAGGCATTTCCATATACAGTTCAAAAATGGAAGAAATCGGAWAATARCCASGCCCACCTCTCATACAAGGGTTATGTTGAAAATCACTAAAAACCGACTAACAAAAAACGTCAGAAACACTAAATTTTACGGAAGAAATGTCAGAAGGAAGCTGCATCCAGGCTTTTTTTTAACCATAAAAACCATATCTCAGAAAGTACTCGGCCGATTTCAATGAAATTCGGTATATAATATTTTCTTAACACCCTGATGACACGTACCAATAATGGGTGAAATCGGTTCACAACCACGCCTGAAATCTCGATTATCACTTTATCATGCGAGAGTATAAAGTGTTCGGTGACACCCGAACTTAGCCCTTCCTTACTTGTTATAAGATCAAGTACGTTTCTGAAGTGTTAGATCCTTAATTTTTGCAAAAATTGTTTTAAAATTTTTTTGTGGAAGCTATGAGTGTTATGAAGATATTTAAATATCAAAATTTCGCATAACTTTGCCAGTCGTCAGGACTGAGGAAACCAACATAATGTAAAATTTTGGATAATAAAATATTATTGACGCTGTTTTTGTATCAGTATATGACAGTAATATTTCTGTATGTACAAAAATGTTTTGGTTTTGCATTTCCTAAGATTCCCCAAAAATGAAAGTTTAAAAAATCTATTTATTGTGACGCAGAGAGTAGTCAAAATGCAAGATTTTGATCCAATAATTTTAAAATGGATGATTTCAAAGATCGTGTAACTAATGATTTTTTTCATTCGTTCCACCTTATAAATGCACGTCAAGACAAGTCAATATAATAACTAATTTTGCCTTTTTCAGTTGAGTTTGACTAACAATATTTTTGGAACACGTTTTAATTACCCAACCCTCTAAAGAGATTATTGTCTAAATGGGCATAAGACATTCTAGATAAATATTTTCTCAAAAACTAATACAGACTTTTATTTACTTAAGCAATCTATTATCATATATGTAGCTTATTTAAAATCAATTTTCTATTTCTTTACAGATTAAAAAGCAACTTCTTGGCTTGGTAAAGAGGTGATCTAAGCAAATGGAAGGAAATATGTTCGTGCACTTACACAATATTTCAAGTTGTATTAGACGTATTAATGAAACATAGCTCATTTGCCATTCACACAACGTACTTATTCTTCATTTTAATATTTATGATTCGCTGGAAAGTTTTCTTTATAATAAGGTGCTAACTTCAAATTCAAGCAATAAAAACCAGCAAGCAATGGAAGAGTTAATAATGCGCTTAAAAATAACATTCTTTTTTAAATCCTTGTAATATGTACAAGAAAACGAAAGTAATGCAAAAATCCGTGTAACATATGTCCCTTCGTAGTTTTGTTCGACGAGCATCCTTAAAGTGAAAATTGGTTAACCAGTTATCTTTGTATGGGTTCATTAGTAAAAACAGAAAGTGATACCAGTTCACTGTATGGTCAAATTACAGTTGTTTAAAAACCAAATCATACAAACATATTTAAGAAAACAATATTTTATAGGTGTTAAAGTGCTGTGATGTGCATGAAAATTATAATTTACAATATGTCAAAAAATAAGTAACTTTACGCCAATAATTGATTTCACAAGACACTAATGGAGATGAGATGGAACCATGTTAAGCGGCACTATGCAGTACATTAACAGAATTACTTAAAAAGATGTATAAAATATGTAATGGAAAGGCGAATTCTTCATAAAAATGGGGTTACATTGCCTTGTTAAGGCTATATTGATCGTATATGCCATTAAAGGTTAGTATCACCTTCATATGCATTAGAGTGTTTTTTTTTTGAACTATCAATTTTTTTCAGTCCCGTCACAAAATTTCCTTGAAAATACCCTAAAAAAATTCCCTGAAAATTTTAGCCTTTAAAATTAACATCAAGAACTGGACCAAGGCCTGTAAAAATTTTCCATAGAAAATACACTACAATCGTGAGTTTTTATCATTAAATTCCTACAGATCAGAGGTATTTTTTGGCATTTATATTTTATTTTCTATAAAAAGGGTCAGCTTTTTAAGTAAGGCTGTGTGCTATTTTCATAGATTTTTTAATACATACGAAATAAAATTTCCTACAAATTTGCCATGTACATTTTTTGCTATAGCTCCTGTCATTTACGAAATATATACAAAAAAATGCGAAAATCTTGGAAAAATCTGGTTTAAAGCCCCGTACTAACTCGCCGGTGTGAGTTACGACTTTGTTGCACTGGGCATTTTTGTAGAGTGAACAATTCTGAGAAATATGCGTCTAAAGTCAAAGCGATGCCATAAAATACCTCTGATCTGTAGGAATTTAAAGATAAAAACTCACGACTGTAGTGTATTTTCTATTAAAAATTTTTACAGACCTTGGTCCAGTTCTTGATATTAATATTAAAGGCTAAAATTTCCAGGGAAATTTCGTGACGAGACGGAAAAAAATTAATAGTTAAAAAAAACATCCTAATATGCATATATATATGTATGTATATAAATTTTAGTGTTTGTTATTTCCTAAGTTGATTTTTTCTTGCCCCCTGAATTTTCAGTTTTAGCCTAAATCATTACTTTTTTATATAGATTTTTAAAGATTGTTTTAATCCTTTTCAAAAAGATTCTATACCCAAAGCAAAAACGTACAAACGTACATTTACTTGAAAGTTATACGCAGTTAAAGTCATACAGCAAGCTGAGCATTCATATACATAAGTGATTTGCATATTCTGTGTTACTCATACGACATGTTGTACTATAATATATGAAAACAGTACATTTGATGAATAACTTTAATATAATGATTTTGGAAAATAACGGGCAGTCTAATATATGTACATAATATATTATATTCAGCAAATGGTTGCGAAAAGTCCGTTTTTCCAACCATTGGCTTGGAAGTGCTTCGTGCCACCTTTATGGGATTCGGCTCAACTGAAAACACCCATGCAGTCGACTGCTGCTTACTTTCGAGCTCATATGCATCAATCCACGATGCATCACTTTTCACGATGCTATAGACGTGTTGCAAAGCACTGCTATTATAGTATTTTTTTAACATTTTAACGATTGTCCAGTGAGAATTTCATGACATTTCATAGATTGGAAGTGAAGTTATTGCGTTTTGTGTGCGAAGATAAGCTTTGAACAAAGAGCCAACATTAAATTTGGTTTTAAAATTGGTAAAACTTTTACTGAAACGTTTCAATTGATGAAACAAGTTTATGATGATGATTGTCTATCTCGTAGCAGAGTGCACTGATGGTTTCAACGTTTTCAAAGTGGTCATGTGGACATAAATGTCGATCAACATATGGGTCAATCAAAATTCATCAAAAATCAGCGGAAATAATCATTGAAATTCATGAAAATGGAGTTGAACATCGCTAAAATATCGATTTATCGCATTTTGATGGAACATTTGGGCTTACGAAAGGTGTGTGCATGGTTTGTTCCGTACAAATTGACTGATGATCAAAAATTGTTCAGAATCCAACATTCGAAGGATGATTATTTGACTAAAAATCACATTTTAACCATAAACCACTCCCCGTATTCACCTGATATGGCACCGTGCGACTTCTTCCTTTTCGGAAAAATGCATCTGCCCACGAAAGGAAAGTGTTATGCAGAGGTAGAGGCCATTCAAAAGGCTTGAACGGGCATAGTGGTGCCCACACCGGCCAACGAGCTAAAACACTCGTTCGACATGCTTTTGGACCGTGCAAAACTCTGTATTGAAGCAGAAGGATACTATTTTGTATATACTAAAGTGATTTTGCAAAAAAACCATTTGTTCAGTTTTTTTTAAAGTCCTGTTTACTTTGGAACGCACCTTGTATGTCGAATATGTGAAAAATAATCGCGTGAAAATGTTGGCGATGTAATCTCATTTTGTCGCTGAGATGAATATTTTTAGTTACTGTAAACAACTCAAAATCGCTGGTATGTCAAAACATTTTGAATATTTATAACATGGAAAATGTTATACTTTACTATAAAGATTGCAACACAGGGCTTGCCAAATCTCGAATTAAACCCACGTATGCATACTATTAAACTTTTTCTGTGTTGCTGGACAAATAATACGACTTTGAGAAAATTGCGTCCCCAACAGAAAACATGTTAAGAGCAATTAGTTCAGTGTATCTAATACATTCTACTCTAGGCCAGCAGAAAGTCACAGTCACACAGGAGTTGATCGTTACCGCCTGCTAAGCTCATAGACTATAGTTAGTAATAATTTTTTTTATACATCCTCTTTTTCAAACTCTTTCAGAAGATAATTTCTACTCCTCGGACTGCCCCATTAACCTTTTCTAACCCCTATTCCTGTGGCTTTAGTCTCCCTCTCCGGTCGCACATTATTGAAGGCAACTTCATAGAAATGCCACTCTAACTTGTCAGGTGCGATAAGTAAGTAGCTTAACATAACTCAGTGTGCCTAGATGAGAACCAACCAGATGCATAAAATCCATTGATTTGCGCCGTAATGAAGTTCAAGGGATTTAAATGACCTGGTTTGAATTTCATGCACAAGTGAGGTGACTTTCGTTCGGAAAGTCTGAGATGTCTGTATATCACTCCCGATATTTCGTCAGTTGATCGATTCTGCGAAAAGTGTCCATACAGGAGTAGCTCTACACTGTTCCTGATCCATTCACTATTATCATTCCTTAAATACCCAGCTAGAAGGACTTTTCGCGAGAATCCGCCTAAAGCACAGAAGCTTTCTGGACTTTCGTTTGCTGAAGTTCCTATAAGGTTTGCAAGCAAAACTAATATCTCTGTGTTCAGAGAAGGAAAATTCATCTAGAACTCTCAATATTGAAATCAAGAGTATAAACTCCCTTTTGGCTAGCGTAACATCAAGGACCTCCACACTGTCAGCAGTCAAGCGTTTTGGTACATATTAAATCAAAAGGTAACTTACCGGTGCGGCTTGAGTTTGTATTCGAGCCAATTTTCAGTCTGGCTCTTCTTTCACAGCTCGATGCTGCAGACGTTTCGTCACGTCCTAATGCTCATCACGTTCAAAAGGGTATAGTCGATGGCCATTCCAAGCTGTAGGTCAATCGCAATGACTTGTGTCGAAAAAGTCCTGAGAATCAACCATTGTTAAATGGTCTCATATTTCATGCTGTGATCATAAACATCACTGGTTATGGTAAATTGTATATAAAAAATTTTACTCGTAATATGTGGTGTGGTATGGGATATATAGTATGTATGTATAATAAATTAAAGTGGCATTAAAATGCGAATTGGTAAGACTGAGCTAGTCTCCTATACGTTCACAGTGACCAGCATGCTTCATTATATTACTCGTATAACTACCGAGCTCTTCCTTTGAAGCATTCAGTTTTGTAAGAATTCACTCTCTTAAACACAACACATACAAACATTTGACATAAAGGTGGCGACGTTTTTAAAACAAACAAACACCAGCAAGAAAACCAACCATCAGAATCATTAGGCTGTTGGTAGAATATGGGAAGGCAAGTTCAACAACACACCCTAGAAAAGCGAATAACCTTTAACGTTGGATTGCAGGTTTGTTATTATAAACAGAATGCTCATGCCTACGGTATTCAAAATAATAGCCGGTTGTGATAATGATGTGTTGCTGTTGATAAAGATGTTGCGCCAATGCAGTAGAGTTGCGGATTAGGAAATGGCTGTAAGAAAAACATTTAGTTTAAGAGGGATGTTTTCAACAGTGTAAAAGTTTCTTTTCCTCTTTCTGTTTATATGGCAACGAAAGCAGTAGCTTCAAATGAATACAAAAGTACACATATGTATATGTAAATATGTATTTAATGCTCTTTTAAGATTGTGGGAATTAATTAATTCCATACTAGAGTTTTATTTTTTTAAGACTTTATTATGAATACAATTGACTTTCTGAACTACCAATTATATTAATTAAAAACGTAAAACTATAAATTTAAACCTAAAAAGTAATTTTTATTAGAAATAAGATAGTTTGATTTTTCAAAGAGTGCTGCCGCATTGCAAGAATTATTGTTCCGTTTCCATTAACGAAAGACCGTTTCATAGATATTATATTCGTTGTTCCAATGAAATATCATCATTGAAATTCATGGGAATGGAATTGAGCATCTCTAACACATCGATTTATCGCATTTTGCATGGTTTGTTCCACACAAATTGTGTGAGAACCAAAAATTACTTCACCTAACACTACTATCACTGTGCGACTTTTTCCTATTCGGAAAAATGCATTTGCCCATAAAAGGAAAGTGTTATGCAGACGTAGAGGCCATACCGTGTTAACTCGAGCATTAGATACTGCGGAATATAAAAGTATTTCGCATTAATTCTATGGTCGTACTCGTCGCACAATGTACACATTTGCATTCTACCTTGCCCACTTTTTTGACGAAAGGTCACAGAGATAAATGTTCTGTGATGTCTTTATACTGAGGTTCCTCTAAATTACATTAATTGTTTAAATATTTTTGAATATATGAAGTTATTTCCATAATGGTCTAGCTCCATATGCCACCTTTGTTGATAGTATTAATAATAAAGTTGTTTTGAGTGGGATTTTTACATACTATACGTATTAAGTAAAATATTGTAACTGATTTCTCGTTAAATCGCCTACCTTGTAACTCATTAGAGAGTTCGATCACTGGATTTCTTCTTCTATACTGGCGTAGACACCGCGATTATAGTCTCTTCTTTTCGCTACGCGGCGCCAATTGGATATTCCAAGCGAATAAGTTGGTCCTTCCAACGGAGTGGAGGTCTTCCTTTTCCTTTGCTTCCCCCGGCGGGTACTGCATCGAATACTTTCAGAGCTGGAGTGTTTTCGTCCATTCGGATAACGTGATCTAGTCAGCGTAGCCGTTGTCTTTTAATTCGCTGAACTATGTCAATGTTGTCATATATCTCATACAGCTCATCGTTCCATCGAATGCGATATTCGCTGTTGACAACGCACAAAGGACCATATAGCAGGACGGGAATTATGAGTGATTTATAAAGTTTGGTTTTTGTTCGTTGAGAGAGGACTTTACTTCTCAATTGTCTATATACAGGTAGTAAAGAGCTTGAAATGCCGTACCACAGTTCTCTTATACCGAGTTGTTGACGAGTGCTCTCAGGGAGTAGGAGTGCAAATCGAGTAGAAAATCGTTCGGCTGTCTGTTGTAATTGCAGCTTCTCAAACTTTCTTGTGTTTGTTCACGTATATTTTTTGCTGCACAGAGGCTGGTGCGAATCTTGGCTGCAACATGATAGTGGTCCGCGTTGATCTTAACTCCTCGGAGGGTACGCACATCTAAAACACTGGAGATGTGTCTTCCGTCTATCACAACATGATCGATCCGGTTTTTGTTTTTTGATCCGTAGACAGCCAGGTAGCTTGATGAACTTTCTTATGTTGGAATCTAGTATTACAGATAAGCATATTTCGGGCAACGGCGAAGTCTATCAGCCTTAACCTATTTGGGGATGTTTCATCGTGGAGACTGAATTTACCGACCGTAGTGCCAAAGATACCTTCTTTGCCTACCCTGACGATAAAGTCGCCAAGCACGATTTTGATATCGTGGCGGATTTATAACTCTCAATATTATGACAATCATTATGCGAACTTACAACTTCTTACTTTAAACTGCGCGCGTCGGAGGATTTGGAGAATTATATCTTTTTTTAGATTGATGGTACTGTCAGTCACATTTATGCCAAATTTCATGTCAAAATATTCATTAGTGTTTGAGATACGAGTCGTTTTATGAGCTGTTAAAAGTGAGTTTTTCGTTTTTGCGATGTCGAAATTTGTTGAGCAAAGAATTTACATTAAATTTTGTTTACGGAATCAATTTTCTGTTGCGGATACGTTGAGGATGGTGCAGAAAGCCTTTGGTTATGAGGCTATGTCTAAAAAAAATGTTTACAAGTGGTATAGTGAGTTCCAAGCCGGCCATGAAGGTCATATTGACTGTTTTCTTCGATTATAGTGGTGTTGTGCATTATGAATTCCTTCCTACCGGTCAAACAGTCAACAAGGAATATTATTTGAACGTTTGTGTAACGCTATCCGTCTAAAAAGGCCGGAATTGTGGAAAGGCAATTCTTGGTTTTTACACCACGATAATGCACCATCCCATACTGTCCTTGTAATTCGTGATCATTTCGCCAAAAACTCAACCCATATCGTTCCGCAACCACCGTATTCACCGTGCGAGTTCTGGCTGTTCACCAAGCTCAAAAGATCGCTCTGAGGACATCGTTATACGATATTCAAGCCGCAGCGAAGACGGAACTGAAGGCCATCCCGGAAAGTGACTACAGCCAGTGTTTCGAAGATTGGAAACTCCGTTGGCAGAAGTGCATTGCATCGAGAGGGGATTACTTTGAAGGGGATGAAATTGATTTGGAAAGGGGAAAAATACAATTCAAGTAAAGATATGAGGTAATGGATGAAACATGGCTTCATCAATTAATTTCGAAGTCCAATTGACAGTCCTCCGAGTGGATTGCACGTAATGAACCCGCTTCAAAGCAATGAAAAAGCAACAGTCGGCTGGCGAGGTTATGGCCTCTGTATTTTGGGATGCGCATGAAAGAATTTTTAAAAGCGAATACTAAAAAACATAATTGGACCGTTTGAAGGACGAAATCGCTGAAAACGGCCACATTTGAAGAAAATGATTGTGCTGCTTCACTAATGTAATTTATCGAAATGGGCTTCGAATTACATCTGCATCGATCGTGTTCTACAGATTTGTCCTCCGCGACTATTTTCTTTTCTCAGATCTGAAAATAATGCTCGCTTTGAAGAAATTTTCGTCTAATAAAGACGCAAAGGACAATCGTATTATCAAAATGGTATCGAACTGATGGAGGGTCGCTATCATCAGCGTATTATCCTAGAAGGGAACTATTTTGAATAGAAAAACGAAATTTACCAAGAAAAAATATAGTAGGACTTACTGACGAGAACTTTTTAATTGACCTATTATACTGCGAACTTATTTGCATTTAAATGCATCAGACTATTCGCAAATTTATATGACATTGTTTTACACACCTCCCCAATCGCACTTACCTGTATACATGTATATAGTTTTTTTTTATTGAAACGTAATAAAGTTTTGGTTTTATATTTCATTCAATTTACAACTAGTGAAAATGTAAACTAACAAGCAATATTTTTCTCAATTTATATAGTACAAGATAAAAGCTCTATTAAAAAGTTTTTTTTTAACATAATAACATAATAACATAATAACATTTGAATAACAACATTAGAACGTCATGAAACGTTGTTCTTTTTAGTCTGCGTCTGCTATTTCTCGTCTCTCCTAGTTTTCGAGCTTCAGGGTTTACATGATTTTGTAACCTTGTGGCATGTTCCGATGCCGTTTAGCGAATGACTTCCCATGATACATGTAAGCAGCATATTTCTTTCAGAAGTCGAGTTATTTTTAAAGAACGTTCGTCTCATGAAAAGTTATCGATTATATTACCTATTTAAGCTCTGATATAATTGAATGTGTTCTTAGAAAAATATCCGTGTTGTGTCTTAATTAAATTAAAATGATATCGAAAAAATTGTGATTACCGAATTAGTTATACAAAAGGGTGTTGTTTTTAGATATGAGATATCAAGAACGCATATATTTAATTTTATGGGCAACTAATATAAAGATTATGGATTGCCGTTATGTTTTAAAACTATTCGGAGATATCTCAATTTTTACTCAAGATACAGCTTGCCAGGGCGGATCCTCGGTTGAGCTACAAGTTATACGTTACTTCCTTAATAAGTAACACTCCGCAAAGAAAAATACTTGGCTCCCCAAATCCAAATCCCAATCCTCTACTCTGGATCCTCCCTGTACCTGCAGGTTAAGTTTTAAACTAAACAAACCAATTCGATGTGTACGTTTACGTTACGAACCATTTTTTCAAAAAATATAATATAACACATTTCCAACTTCTTGTTTCTGAAATTATGATTTCTGTATCTTATCGGTTTTAGATCTAGATGCATTTAAACATTTCTTCCTTTGTTTTTTCCATTATTGAATCAATAAATATTCTTTAATTCTTGCAAATGTTTAATTAAAGTTGTGCGTTCTGCGTCTAATTCTGATGAAAATTATTAAAATATGTTCAGAGATTTATAACAGACTTTAGAAATTTGAATTAAAGTATATTTTACTTTATTTTTCTGCAGCTGATTTTAGCTTAATTGCAAATGGGCTAGACTTGCAAGGACCGATATTTCTACATGAACCACTGCATCGCATTGAGTTTTCAAATAATACAGGCGGCTTAATAGAATGCTCTGGACATGGAAGCCCTCCACCAGAGGTAAGAATTGATCCAAGCTATGGTTTTTAAATGACAAATGAATTTCTGTTGATTGGAGGTCAAGTTAAATAATGTGTACTATATATGAGGTGTGTTCAAAAAGTATCGCGAGTTTTGTGTTTTTTCAAAACTTATTTATTTATTCATGAATATCTAATCAAAGTAATTCCCATGAGATATTATACACTTGTGCCAACGGTTTTTCCAATCTTCGAAGCACTTCAAAAAATCATTTTTTTATCTTCTTCAGCTCCTCCTTCGATGCCGTCTTTATCTCGTCAAGAGAAGCGTAACGTCGTCCTTTCGTGTGAACCTCCAGTTTAGGGAACAAGAAAAAGTCACAGGGGGCCAGATCTGTGGAATACGTTGGCTGCTGCATCATTAGTGTGTTGTTTTTGGCCAAAAAKTCGCRCACAAGCAACGATGTGTGAGCAGGGGCGTTATCGTGGTGCAAAAGCTAATTTTTGTCACATCTTCTCGGCCTTCTGTTAACATTTTGTACCACCCATAAACGTTGCTTCGGTCCAAGGTAGCTTCTACGTATACCACAGTCAACATTCGGAATGCATCCGCGCACTTAATTTCGTTTTTCACACAAAATTTGATACATGTTCTTTGATCCATTTTTTTGAATAAGTAAAAATCGAAGACGATCCAAAACCCGTGCAAGCAAAGCAGCTGTCAACAATTAAATGAACATTCAAAATGGCCGAGCTCGTCGGCATAAGTGAGAGACATGAGTACCAACATAACGCCACAAAAAATTCAAAATTAGAATATACGTAACCAGCGAAAATTCAAAATTCGCGATATTTTTTGAACACACCTCGTACATATGTATGAATAAATATTTTGAATGATGAAAACCAAAAGTTATTTTGATAAATTTTGTTTCATCAGATTTGTAATACCCTTTACAAATAATATAGTGGTTATGTATATGCTAAAATGGTCCGTTCTGAACAATTTCAATGATTCGGGGAATTGTACACGTCAAATTTTGTGAAGGACGTCAAATACGAAAGTTTTCTACACAAGAGCTGGATTTTGGTCGTTCAGTTTGTACGGCAGCCATGAGCTTCTTGGAGAGAAAGAAGCGGAACGGCAGATGGACATGGCAAAATAGACTCAGCTCCTTGTTATTGTTGTAACAGTAGAATTCTGACGAGTTGATAGTCCTTGGCCGGATAAAAATCCGCTCCGTTCCGATTACGTAGACCCGACTGTCGTGGGAACGACTCAGCTGGTAATATTGTGCCCAAAAAATAAGGTGACATTGTATTTATTTTGAAAATTCTTTATTTATTCTTCCAAATCAATTTCATCCCCTTCAAAGTAATCGTAATCCCCTCCCGATGCAATGCACTTATGCCAACGGAATTTCCAGTCTTCGAAACACTGGTCGTAGTCACTTTCCGGGATGGCCTTCAGTTTCGTCTTCGCCGCGGCTTGAATGTCGTATAAAAACGGTGTCCCCGGACCGGTCTTTTGGGATTGGTGAACAGGCAGATGTCGCACTGCGCCAGATCAGATGAATACGGTGGTTGTGGAACGATATGGGTTGAGTTTTTGGCGAAATGGTCATTTAATGCAAATTCTTTGCTCAAAAAATTTCGACATCGCAAAAATGGAAAAACTCACTTTTAGCAGCTCACAAAACGACACGTATCTCAAACACTAATGAATATTTTGACATGAAATTTGACATAAATGTAACTGACAGTACTACCAACCTAAAAAAAAAATAATATAACACCTTCATTGAAGCATGATTTATCTATTGTAAAGGGAAAAAGTATTGTACACTTTAAAATGGATTTCATATCAATTTTGGGGAATTTACAATTTCATAATACACACTCATTTTCTATTTTTGATTATTAATAGTATTTAGTGTTCGATTTGCGGTTTGTGTCGATAGTGTGACACCATAGTTGAGTTGTAACTGCACACTTGTATAATTTTATGTAAACCATTTTCCTAAGCGTATGTATTTTACGACTATCCTCTAATTTCCTAAATTAGAAAGATTTTTTGCTCTCAGCCCTCCCATTCATATAATTTTATGCTGCAATTTGCAGTTAATATGGATTGCTCTGATTGTATTGTTGGGAAACTAGTTTTGCATTGAGTTATTTCTATTTTCATATTAAATGTGATCACATGGTGATTAATTCCAGGACTGCCTATTTCAGGCAATGTGTCTATGAATTTAAGAGAATTATTCCTGTGTCTGCAGATCGCTACGGAATCTGGAAGCATTAACTATGGAATTTCTGGTTCCATGTTACAGAACCGACATTTTGAATGATAGGCTTTACAAATATTGATTAGGACCTTCTTGAGCGTGTATAAGTTGCTCATAACAGCTGGAACCCATGTCAATAAAAGTTCTGGTCCAATCATTACTAGCTACACTTCCGTGCCGACGCACCCAGATAAGGTGGTCACAGACTGAATTATTAACGATTTAATATCGTAAAACGATATAGCTTTGAGGGCGGCTTGACTATTTCTTAGTATGACAATATGACATTCATTGCTTTAGTTGCTCCTAGAGGTTTATATCTGGAGTCGCAATATTCGACCATTCAGCCATGGATGTTACCCATTGCTTTGTGAAATTGTTTGCATTGAAATAACTTTATCTCCACCATACTCATTTGTTGTTATATGCAGCATGGTATGTTTTGCAATTTGATTGTTCACAATAGGCGTGGTGTAAGTTTCAAATGGATTTCCCGTGCTGCCGATGGCGAGGTGCTCAGCCAATACAAAGTTTGCATTTCGAGAGTAATTCGTAACTATGGACCTTCCAGACATGTTATATGTACATCGCTCTAATGATTCCTTGCTTACATCTTTAGGGTTTTCCTGCCAGTCATTTGAATATCAAGAGTGCTTTCGTGGATTCAACCAAGGCTATTCTACATGCTTGTTCTTCTGATGAAAGGGAGAACGGTTGACATTTAATTCAACTTTACTCCATCGTTTCCAGAGGTATTTGTTTTGTTACCCTTCCCTGAGACGATCTGTCAAAGCATCTTTAAGGTCTAAGAAGGACGTGATATACATCTCTCCGATATCTATCGAGCTTTAGAGACCCCAATATTATTCCACTATTCGGGTTGTATTCCCGTACGCAATGCTGTCTTTCATCACCTTGACAAAGCAAGGCAATAGGATATCCCCTCCCTTTTGTAGATGCCGTCTGCACATGGAGCCATGTCCTATCTGAAAGAAGCATGTGTGCACTTAATCTAGACAGCAGTGAGAGAAATTCTTATACTTATCTTATAGTCCGGTTCACTTAGCTTTGTTGAAAACTTAACTGACAGTTTTTTGAACCATAATATACTGTTTTGTCGCTCTCCCGAACCACAAATCGCTCCACCAGTGAATTCTACCTGTTCCTCTTAACTTATACTTTACAGTATCCCTAAAAATATTTCAGTTTGGGATATGAGTTGGCGGATCACGACCTAAATAACTTCGTCAAGGACATTTTCTCAAATGCTGACACCCTTCAACAAGTTCCTATCTAAATTAATATGAATAATTTAAAATGAGCCTCACTACTCTCTCTGATCACTAATCCGAACAGCGGTTATTGCATAAGATAGTTCTTTTTGCGACGTCAGAGCGGCCCAATGCGCATACTCTCCAGGAGTTCCTGTGTGGAGGGTAGTACTCTGCTTTCAACAGCAGCCGAATCAGCCACCTTTTTACCTGAAACATTGGATTTTTTGGTTTACAGTGACTTGTGACAATAGAATTGAACCTGTAGTTCAGAAAGAATCGCTCTCCTTTTTTTGTTCAGTGTTGAGCCTCTTTCCGGAGTACTCTATGCTGTTATCTAACATTTATCAGACGAAGATATTAATACGTATTTTCGACCATTAATATGCCCCACCATGAAATCGAATGGTTTGTGTGTTCCGTGCCATTTAAAATAGGCATATTTTGGGTCAAAACTTTTTCTTTAAAATGTTTTATAGACAGTTTATCCCGCATTAATTAATAACACTATATAACGCATTCATATTTTTAGGTGGAATGGACTCCAATACCTCCCCAACAGGACATGGTCTTCACACTCTCCAATGGTAGCCTAATGTTTTATCCGTTTTCAGCAGAAAAGTATAGACATGAAGTACATGCTACAGTTTACAGGTAGGCGTTGTATACATATAAACAATTATGAGATGGTACTGTAAGAGAATTTTCATATTCGCGCAAGATGTGAAACAAGAGTAATTTTGTTTAAATTGAAATGCATTAAGCCGCAATTTGTTTAGTAAATTAAACTAAGAAACACGGAAGCGGAAAAATAATGGGTAAAAAGGTAATGAAAGTAGCAATCTGAAGGGTTAAGCATTAAAGATTCAATACTAAGGCATATTCCGTTAGCAAATTAATAATCTACGGCTTTTCACATCCTAAAAAATGGTAGATTAGGACAAGCACACAGGAGCCACACCATTTCGCTCCCGACTGTAAGGCGGACTCCTACAGGCAAGAATGATGCCGAAAACAGAACACTAAGGAAGATGACACATCACCGAGAACGTACAAAAAATGAGTTGGTGCAAGTTCTTTCTCGTTCTCTGGTTGTATGTTCTCTGTGCAGTGAATAAGTGCAAGGATAGCAAGCAGAGAAAAGGGACAACGGGTCATGAAAGCTTTATTAACACGACATTTACAATTGTGCTAAAAGGATTGTTTATGAATATGTTTATTATACTATACTAGTTGGGAATTTACTTAATTTTTTTCTATTTAATTTAAAAGAATATTTGCGAAAATAGCTTAAGAGAAAAGTTTCTCGTGAAAATCGAATTAGCACGGAAAATTCATGTAATAACACACTTCGTGTCTAATTAATTCTTTATAGTTTCCTTATTGCTTGATACAAGTATTTTGTCTTATGTTTCCTCTTCTTAAAAAAAGTTTCAAAACGTAAAATTGTAGTGCTGGTCAAATAAGATTCTTACCTGATTCCTTTATTTTACTTTTAATATTTATAAATGTAAATTAAGAAATCTTGTTGGTACGATACTGAGCAGGGAGGTGCACGTACGTGGGGGTAAATATACTTTAACCTAAAAATATCATATATAGATAGTTAATTTCTTTTCCTTCGTTTATGTACGTACATACATACTGATTTCTGCATTTTGATTTTTATTTCACAAAGTTGTCAACCAAAAATATACAGTGCAAGTTCATGATGAATATGTGATGTCTGGCAACACGGCTGTTTTAAAGTGCCAGGTGAGTATAATAAAACCAACTTCATCCTCGCAGATATGTCAAATTGAATTTAAGTCTACGTTGCACTCAATACTACTTACTGTACTTATTGTAGTTAAGTCAATACTTTAGACCTGTGACTGAAATTCAATGTCCTACTATGCATATACGAGGGCTGCTCTATATATTTCTGGCCTAATAATGAAAATAGGAACATTTATCAACGAAAAGGTTTTTATCGTTTTTCAAAATATTCTGCATCAAGATTTATACACTTTTGCATGCGCTCAAACCAATTCTCGAAGCACTTTTTCCACTCCGATTGAGACACCTGCAAAACATGGTTTTTGAACGCTTCAACAGCATCTTCTGGCGACGAAAATCGTTGACCACGCGTTATTTTCTTGATGTGTGGGAATAAAAAGAAGTCATTGGGTGCCAAGTCAGGGCTGTACGGCGGATGACCCATCAATTCGACGTTTTGGCCGGTCAAAAAGGCGCTGGTTTGAGCCGACGTGTGAGAGCTCGCATTGTCATGGTGCACAATGATTCGTCTTCTCTTGTTCGTTTTTCGAATTTCTCCGAAGACTTCAGGCAAACAAATGGTGGTGTACCACTCAGAATTGACTGTCCTGCGTTGCTGAAGCGGAACAGTCGTCACATGACCAGTTTTGCCGAAGAAACAGGCGACCACTTGCTTCGAAGTGCTTCTTCCAACTTTCGTTGGATTTGGCTCGTCTTGGAAGACCCACACAGTCGATTGCTGTTTTGTTTCGTACTCATACGCATAGATCCATGATTTGTCACTTGTGGCGATCTTATAAACGTCTTTTGATTGTCAAATTGTGCGGGATCCAACGAGAACAAACCTTTTTTACGGCCAGATGTTCATGCAATATCGAATGTATGCTAGTGGGAGAAATGCATAGGCATGCCTCTATCTGAAGGTATGTTACATGACGGTCTTGCATTATCAGTTCACGTACGGCATCAATGTTTTCTGGCACAAGGGCTGTTTTTGGACGACCTTCACGGAATTCGCCTTTGAGCGAGCGTCGGCCACGTTTGAATTCGTTGTACCAGTTTTTTACAGTGCTATAGGATGGTGCTTCATAGCCAGATTTTAGTTCATCGATGCACTTTTGTCGTGATAATCCACGTCGAAAGTTGTGAAAAATGATCGCACGAAAATATTCACGAGTTAATTCCATTTTTTGGTCGAGATGAATTTTTTAATTCCCTGTAAATAAAACAATTCACTATTAAATGACAAAACGTTCTGAGTGATGTTATGCTAAAAAATGTCAAACTTTCCTATGGAAATGTCAGATTGCACCTAGTGTTGCCTAGGCCAGAAATATATATAGCAGCCTCCGTATTAGTACAGTACATAGTTCGAAAATTATTAATATTTCTTCAACTTTTGCAGGTGCCCAGCTACATGTCTGAGTTTGTTATGGTGACAGCTTGGGTTCAAGACACTGGCATGCATCTCTATCCCAACACGGACATTGGCGGAAAATATACAGTGTTATCAAATGGCGAACTCTATATAAATAACGCGGGGACAAATGACGCATTTAAGAGTTACACCTGCCGCACTGTGAATCGACTTACAGGTAAACATCATAATGATGTATGTAGGTGGTGTGACATGACAGAGAATTCAAATAGTCAGTATGTTAAACAAGATACTCAGATGTAGACTATAGAAAACGATAAAATATGAAGCCAATATTTTCATTTACGTTTTAGTTATCTTTTGTAAAGTTAAATATGCTGAGAGGATTCAGATATAAAATCTACTGGCAACGCTGTACGAAAAATAGAAAAGCAAAATGTGCTGCCCGCGCAAAATAAAATATATTTAATTATGTAATATGGTATACCTATGCAGGTGATCTATGTATGTTACCGGTAGGGCTGCGAAGAGATAGTTCATTAATTTTTTAATATGTTTAGGTAAAAAAAATAATTGATGTGACTCGCAATATAAAAACTTATTCATGTGTGCTTGCTTACTTCATTAATAGCTTATTATATTTAATTCCAGGTGAAATTCAAATATCTACATATCCCGGACGCATCATTGTCACAGAACCAAAAGGTATGGTGCAACCGCGTATAAACGTCGAAAAGCACTCACTTCGACATGTTATGCTTAATGGACAAACAACACTGCCTTGTATCGCTCAAGGTCATCCTGTGCCAACTTATCGGTATGTATGCATTAATACATATATACTCCTTATGTAGTTAAAGTATTAAGTAATGCAATGAATGCACCTCAAACTTAGTGCAGCCTCATCAACTAATGGTTTTTATAACAGTAGTTGAGTCACTGTTTATAGTAAAGGCTACAAAATTCAGTATTTTGTAATCAATACGTCGAATTTGGAACATGAAACAGAAATAAAACTATTACGCAGAATTTATTAGTGATTAATTATTTCCCTAAGTTGATTTTTTTTTTTTTTTTGCAAACACCCTCCGCTTGAGATTCCTGAAGCTTCTTATTGCACTAAGTTCTTCCAAGGAAGATAAAAAAGTTAACTGCTTCGATTGCAGATTCAGCTGCATAAGTCTTGACTGCTCTACTGGCTGTTTTTGTTATTCTTAATTTCGATTAAATTTCTGACCTATTACAATGAAACTTCGCTTATTGTTTTATTATCTTGTTCTCTGCTATTTTTTCAGCTGGTTCAAGGAGGAAAACGAACAGCTATTGCCTCTGCAGTTAAGTGAGCGCATTACAATCGTTTCTGCGGGATTGTTAAAGATAGCAAAGGTAATATGAAAAACTGAACGGTAACATATTTCTAAACGTAGCTGCTATGCTACTTATGTATTGTAACAAGAAATATTTAACAATGAATTTAGCTAAATCAAATTTCTATACAGTAAATTATACATATATCCGTATTTACATATTTCAATGGATTTTAAAGTAAACTCAATACATGTTTTTAAGGTTTTCTAATAAGAGTGATATGATTTTTTAAACAAAAAAAGAGTACTGTTTTCTATTATTTTGTGTGAAGTACAATCGATACATTTAGGTTCTGAATATAAAATCGTTCAAATGGCCTCCATGACTTTTTTTATTAGAACGAACTCGATGAACCCAATTTTCGAGTACTTTTTCCACTAAATCAAGTCGTCGTATGCCATGAATACCACGAATATAACTGCAACAAACTGTATATTTAGGTGAATGTATTAGTTGGTCATAAATAATTTTTGGATTTTCTTCGCACTAGAATTCACAGTTTTGTTTATTTTTTCGCACCAGTCAGATGAAAGTGAGCCGTATCTGAAAAGGTGATTTTCTTAATTATTTATTTTTTTTTTTTTTGATAATTTTGATAACAAAATTGAATAATTTGTACACGTTTAAGCTTGCGTCTATTTTTCCATGATGAAACTGTAAATATTCCTGAATACAATGAAAAAAAAATATTACAGACCATGACATATTAAACTTGAGCGAAACGACACTTATTATAGCGAAACCCGACTAATTCATGACGCTAAACTCCACTGTGGTAAAGAAAACCGATTCACTTAATTTCATTGATAAAATCAACTGTTAAGTGTTTAACCGATTTGGTTAATTTTTAGCGCCAGAATACTCAGAAAAAAAGATACCTCTTCTAAGACACACTATTTGTGCTAAAATTTATTTCGTTATCTTCTTTGATTTATGAATTGTAAAAGTGAAAGTAAAAGAATCTGATGGGAAAAGATATCTCAATCAAGATATCACATCCGTCATCATCATTCATTCGTCTCATCATTCCGAACACTTGACATTTCTATATCTTTATCGATTTCGATCAGTTTTAGGTTATACAGTTTGTAATAAAATATTTTCTAATTTATATCATTATTGATAACTATTGTTTTTTTTATGAGACAATGTGTTTGAATTTTTCTTTTGTTGTTTGCGACGTATTTAAATATACGTACTTTTTAGGAACATATTGCAATACAAAATATTTTCAAGCAATTTTTTGCAATATTGTTATAATATGCACATAAATGTATGTTGTAAAAGTATTAAAGTATTAAATTTAAATAGTTATTTCTGTACTAATCTATTCTAGGCTCGTCTAGAAGATAGTGGAAAATATCTTTGTTGGGTTAACAACACTGCCGGCGAGGAAACAATTCAAGTGTCATTAACGGTAACGGGTAGGTAACATAATAATACAATCATTGAAATGGAATACTAATTTGTAGTGTAGAAATGTTGATGCAACACATATCAGTGTGGTGTAATTGCTATGAAGATTCCTTTACTAAAAACATAACAATGATTTTACAACGTTATTGACGGAATTTGAATTAATCACATTATTTTTTACATAGCACCCTTAACAGCACATCTGCAGCCTCAGGTACAAACAGTGGATGTGGACAAGGATGCGCAATTTCAATGTATAGTGTCCGGACATCCCGTGCATGATGTCAATTGGTTACATGACGGAAAACCAATATTGCGTGACAATCGAGTAGAGGTAAGTTAAATACAAATATATGACAGTTATATTATTGCGCTTTGAACCAACAGTGTAGAGAGTTGTTCAACTTTTTGTTTTCGTTGTCAAATGATATCACAGATGGGTCCGGTTATCTCGGAGGATAACATAACAAAGACCCTAATCTCGTATTGATAGACTATTGATTTAACGAACGTATTAAATTTAATATTTATTAGACATAAGAATTCCGTCTGAGCTGGGTGGTGAAATCACTCTCCAGCGTATAATCGTGTAGCAGCGGACGAAACAGTAGAAAGAGGGTGGCTACCGTTTTCTACGTGTGATCTTAATTGACTATCTGGACAATGGTACAATAAATGCCGTAACATGAGTCTGATATAAAGTGTGTATTAGGAAATTTTAGCTGAATGACGAGTTTGTCACTAATACTAGGGTCTATTTTTTATAGTTTTGCTTCAATTCTGCCTAGGCCTTCAAGTTGTCGAAATATACTTATTAAAGCACTCAGATGACAAAAAGAGTATCATTCAACTTGCAAGACATCTTGAAGAATTTAAGTTCTTATATAATGATTGTGCTAGACTTTATGCCATATATGTATTTATGTATGTCGACGAACATATTTTCTAAATAATTTTTGGTTTAATAAATCCTGTGCAGCCTTTTCATTAGTTGCTTTATAACTTATGTAGGGACTTTCGAACAGAGAGAGATGAGAGGTATTGCCGAATGCAAATAACGAATTAGTGGACCTCTGTGTCTATGGCTCACTTTTTACAAACAAGTACATTGTCACTACGGAAGAGCGGCACTTTAGTGATTAAATAAGCATCATGCTTCACTTGTGAATATATTGCCAGGCTGTCAAGGATAACCTCCAGAGCCTTAGTTGACGTCATTTTTATTGCGGTCTTAATCCACGGTAGATAGTAAGTAGGCCCGTTGTACTTTTTCGATAATGACGTCCACCATACCACTGCGTCATATGTTGTATGTATAAAATGTTCGGTTACAACCGAATTTAGCCATTCATTATTCGTCTAATTGGTAATAAATAGCATTGAAAAAATATAAAAAATATATTAAAATTATTACTTAAATTTTACAGATACTAACTGACCCACCAAGACTGATAATTAAGAAAGTGCAAAAGGACGATCCTGGGATGTATCAGTGCTTTGTTTCGAATGAGTGGGAGCAGATTCAGTCGACAGCTGAACTACAACTGGGAGGTAAGCTGTGTGATTAAATAAAATAAAAACAAGAAAAAACGATAGCTTCGGAAGCTAATATACCGTTCACAGGTGCATTTCTTTTAGTATGCTATAGTAATCCGATCTGAACAATTTTTTCGAAGATTATATTATTTCCTTAAGCAGTAATCAATGTCAAATTTCGTGAAGATACCACGTCAAATTTGAAAGTTTTCCGTACAAGCCTTTGATTCCGACCGATCGGTTTATATGGCTGCTATATGCTATAGTGAGCCGATCTGAACAATTTCTTCCGATATTACATTGTTACCTTAGAAAATAATCTAGAATTTCGTAAATATATCTTGTCAAATGCAAAAGTATTCCATACAAGAAATTGATTCCGATCGTTCAGTTTGTATGGCAGGTATATGTTATAGTGCTCCGATATCGGCAGTTCCGACAAATGAACAGCTTCTTGAAGAGAAAATTTCAAAACGATATCATAAAAACTGAGGGACTAGTTCGTATATACACAAGCAGACAGACGGTCATGGCTAAATCGACTGAGCTCAACATACTGATCATTTATATTATATATATACTTTACAGTGTCTCCGACGCTTAATTCTGTTTGTTACAAACAAAATAATAATAAGTATGCACAAATATAAATGACACCATCTCTTGCATACATTTTATACATAAGAAAAGTTGAGTTATTAATTTAAGGATTTAAATATTATATTAGGTTGTCAAAGAAGTCTTGCGGTATTTTCGCTAGTTGGCGCTGAGGGCGCGTAGTTCTAGTTTTATTCGTCGCATCGAGACATGCTATACCTTTTTGAAAGCTCATTTCATGCGCTAACACGTGTCTGATTGATTGTCGTTTCTTTTAAGTCGTTCGTGAGTTATAGCGTTGCAAACATGGAGCAAAATAAAGAGAAAATACGGCATATTTTACAGTACTACTACGATAAAGACAAAAATGCATCTCAAGCCGCCAGTAAAATTTGTGCAGTTTATAGACCCGATACAGTTTCCATTTCCACTGCACAACGATGGTTCAACGTTTTCGTTCTGGTGTAGAGGTGGTCGAAGATGCGCCACGCTCCGGAAGGCCTGTCGTCAAAAAATGCGATAAAATCGCTGAATTGGTTCGAAAGAGACCGGCATAGTAGCAGCCGTAGGATCGGTCAAGAGCTAAGCATGAGTCATCAAAAACAATTCTATGAACAATTGAAAATTCAATAAAAATACCGCAGACTTTTTTGACAACCTAATATAACATCTTTCATGTTCAGATATTGACTAATCTTGCTCAAAAAAACCTATTCTTATACTATATATTTTTTATACAAGAAAATAAACTTAGTGTACTCATTACTTAAGATGAGGGATAAATAATTTTTGCTCATAGGATTAGGTTATGACGGATGATCTGTAGCTATGAAACCAGTATCTTGCTGGAAGATCTAATGCTCTCCATAGAAAAGAGTAACTGCTTTACCACGCATTCTAAAGTATCCTGATGATACACTTTTGCCTCAGCTTAAGTATTATTTTATAGAAGTGAAGTAGTCTATCTTCTTTGCAGAAGACCATTACAGCAACTGGATTGTGACCAGGAATATATCTTGTTTTGTATCTTTGAAAGTTTTTGCATAGATTTTGTCGATTTTTCTCATTGAAAACTTATTCAACAGTAAAACATTTGTCATCCATAAAAAGGATACTTTCATTGCCATGGACCGTCATCCGCCGTGTCATCGCGAATAAATCTTAACATTGACCTGGAAATGTCCCTTTTCCTTGACATAATTTTCTGATTTCTAAGGGGTTGTTTAACAATTTAAATTAGTCTTCGATTTCTAAAACCATAAATTTTCAAGATCCTCTGTTTTTAATTATCTTGATACAAGTTACGCATGTATATATCTAGATTCAATTATGTACATATGACATAGTGTTCTTATGCTTCACAATTTTATATATGGTTTTATTATTTTACAGATGCATCTCCAGAATTACTTTATTGGTTTTCGGAGCAAACATTGCAGCCCGGACCCACTGTGTCGTTAAAGTGCGTAGCAACTGGAAATCCTTTACCGCAATTTACATGGTCACTCGATGGATTCCCGGTAAATATGCTTAATGCAAATCTCATAATTAAGACCAGAATATAAATTATAAGGAAGGATCCCTGCCATAAAAGCTCATTAGACGCTTGGAGTCAGCTTTAACACTTACATGTAGATGGATGACAACTTCATCAGCTATAGGCACTGGGAACCACCTTTTTCATGCTAGATGGGGAGAAAGTAGTATTTGTGTAAATTATTATTTCGATAACGTGCAGCAAAATGAAAAAAATCAGATAGAAACTGAAACTGTTATATACGGGAAGTAGGCGTAGTTATAATTCGATTCCCTCTATTACACTACCACTTAAGAACTTCACAATATTGTAGTGCCATAAATTTGGTTGGAATTGGCCGAGTATTTACTGAGGTACAGGATTTTATATAATGTTAGGTAAAAACGCTCATTGAGTAATTAAGTAATGTCATTATAACATGTGAAATTTATTTAGTAGATTATCGCACTTGTAATCGTCTTCAACATTTTAATATTCTGTTATAAAGTCATATATGTATACGGTTACGGCTTAGGTGCCTATACTGCAATTTGACCTAATTATTTCAAACAAAATAGTGATAAACCTAACTGCATTATTCAATGGGTTTCCTTCTAATGTAAACCATTTCTATTTCAGATTCCGGACAACTCTCGATTTTTGGTTGGTCAATATGTAACCATTCATGATGACGTTATAAGTCACGTTAACATATCAAACGTCAAAGAGGAAGATGGCGGCGAATATGCTTGCACAGCACAAAATTCAATTGGGAAGTATGTATTTTCAAATAACGGTAATCGGAATTTCATTCATGTTTTGATCAATGATTATATATTTTCGGACGGCTTTCATTTTATATTTTTGCATATAGAAATTTTTTGCTATTAATATTATCAATCGTTTTTATTTCTGATTAGTCAGATGGTTCGAAGACGGTCGAGGTTCCAATACCTAATACAATGCAGAATTTATGTATGTAGAAAAAATAATCAAATATCCTTTATAATATTGCAGAGTATCACATAGTGCTAAGGTGAATATCTACGGGCTTCCATTTATTCGAGAAATGCCTAAAATAACTGGTATCTCAGGCTCAGATTTAATTGTGACGTGCCCTGTAGCAGGTTATCCAATAGATAAAATTCATTGGGAGCGTGGTAATTATATTTTTTTATTATTTATTAGTAAAGATAGAGTATTATTACTTAGTAAAGTGAAACTTTTTACCTGTTGTCTCAAATATGTTCGCTCGTATGACGCATGTCTCATTAAATTTATTTTTCATAAGTTACGTATGGGTATTATTTGTTTAGACATGTGTTTTTCTATGAGGCAATGCCTTGTACGGAGTTGTTCTTTTTGATAGCTGTTAAAGCTTTGCCATTTCGTAATAAACAGACGTACGCCGAAAAAACGTGTTCGAATCGTGAAAATTTATTACCAAAAAGTGGTGGCCACCGATCCCGATTTTCATAAGATATTTTGTTCATCGATATAGCTCACTTTGATTGAATGGGTATGTTTAGAAACGAAATTGTCCCATTTAGAAGGACGATAGTCCACAACACGTTATTTAGACGCCGTTAAACTCTCAAAAGTCACTGTTTGGTGTGCTTTACGGACAGAGGGAATCAATGGGGAACTATAAAGCTAATATTAATGACTTTTGGAGGGATGCTGATGTGGACGGCATTTGGTTTTAACAAGACGCCGCTAAATGTCATACAGCCAACAAATCAATCAATTTATAGAAGAAAATAATTGGTGAGCGGATAATGTCGCGTGTAGAGCGGCCGCTGTAAAATTTTTATGGTTCTTCTCTACGCAGGTAAGCCTGAGTCGATTGACACCTTGGAAGATAATATGCGGTGCTTATTACCTACCGGATCCATTTACTGCAAAAAAATTGGCCTTTCGGCTGAAATTTATTCGAGCCAAACGCTGTGGTACGGCAAAACCTTATATTCACAGTAAAGTTAAATTCTTGGCCATATTAATTATAAGCAAATCGCCTTCTCGAAACCACATACTTATATATTAAAAACACCCTCTATATGCACAATGAAATACAACTGTTGAAGAACATTATATCGACCTCAGTTGTTATAATTCATATAAAATGCTATCGAAAATTTAGCGATTTCGCTAAAACTGGAGGTGCAGGTGCAACTTTGTTAAACTTCTACTTATGTGTTTAAATTTATCCTTCCATGAAAATTGTCAAATCTAAACAACTATTACCTTGTTCCGAATACTATTTCCAATTTCGTTAATATGTAACTTTTTCTATTTATTTTTAATTTTGGCGAAATTCAACGCGTTCAACAGATGGTCAAACACTGCCTATAAATCGCAGGCAGCGCGCTTACAATAACGGTACTCTAATAATAGAGCAACTGCAGCGACTCGAGGATGCTGGAACTTACACATGCATGGCTCAAAATAAACAGAAGCAAACGTCGCGTCGTAATGTGGAAATACAAGTTCTAGGTAAATGCTAATTAAAGGAAACGAACATCAGAGCACATTATTTCGAAAAAAAAAAAATAGAAAATGAAAAAAAAAAACAGATAAAAACCATTTAAAATAGTTTTAAGCTATCTTTAATCAGTTGTTTTGTAAAGTTGATAGAAAAACTATATATTGTGCTATATGTATATAGGTCTATCTATATTTATATACATATAAATATGTATGTACATAAATTTTTTTTATGTAGTTCCCCCAAAAATTATGCCAATTCAGGCTATGACGAATATGTTGCGTGAAGGCATGCGTGCCGCGATTTCCTGTCAGATACTGGAAGGAGATTTGCCAGTAAGTTTTCGTTGGGAACGTAATGGAAAACCATTAATAGGAACAGGGTAAGTACAATAATAATAAAATCAATATCTTGCGAACACTAAAAGCAGCTTTGTTTAATTCGCTTGAAGAAATGAGGTATTTCGTCGATTGGATGAATACTCTGCCAGTTTAGTGATAGAACATATTACCTCGGAACACTCGGGCAACTATACATGTATTGCCAGTAATATTGCCGGTTTGGAACGCTTCACTGTACCGCTTACAGTTAATGTCCCTCCAAAGTGGGTATTGGAACCAAAAGATTCCAGCGCGCAGGCTGGACAAGATGTTTTACTACATTGTCAGTCTTCCGGATATCCAAAACCAACAATAACATGGAAAAAGGCAATCGGTCCAACACCGGGAGAATATAAAGACTTTTTATATGAACCTACAGTACAACTCTTTCCGAATGGCACGATATACTTTAAAAAGATAAATAAGGAGTCACAAGGGCACTTTCTCTGTGAGTCAAAAAACAACATCGGCTCAGGTGTCAGCAAAGTCATTTTTCTAAAAGTGAATGGTGGGTAAAAAATTTAGTTTAGCTCTAGAAAATAAATTTTTAAAAATGTTTCTATTTTTTCATAACTTTTAAAATATTTACTTGGTGCATTGCTGATTTATTACTATAATTAATCTAATATTTTATCAAATTATGATAAAAAATATTTATTTGTAATTAGAATAGTTTTTAAATAATAAGAAATTTTATAATTTTAGTACCCGCTCACTTTCAAACCAAAACTAAGCAGATTTCAGTGGCGAAAGGAAAGCAGGTGCACATTCAATGTAATGTTCAGGGTGATAATCCTATCGACATCAAATGGAAAATGCACGCAACACAGCAGTATTTAGATGAGTCACTCGATTCCAGGTAAATTAACCAAGTGAAAATTATATAGCCTTACAAATTATTTAAGTTTTTCTACAGAGCTAAATATACATATGTATAAACACTAAAAATGCTCATACCTGTACTATTGTAATTCTTACTTTTTTTATGAGTTGTCACTCGAATTATTGTTTCCCTTGAATTTGATGGTTTAAATTTGCTTTTATTTCTTCATCACATTCGTGGTGACTTGCGACTGGGCTCTAACCCATTGTCATATCAGTAAGTTCCCCTTTCTCCTTGTTCCTATAGAAGTGTCACATTTTTACATTTACTTGCTGTCTATTGACTCGATCCCTTATAAAAAAAAAATAATAATACAATAAAAAGAGTAAAGATAACTAGGAGAATTGATATCAGGATATATGTCTGTTTCTTAAAACAGATGGACATAGATAAAACGTTATAAGTATATAACAAATGGTCGGGCTTCCTCTGAGTTAGTACAAAACTGTATTTATAAAACTCTTAACGCTAAAACTTTCATTGTTATTCATGCACATTTTATTCTCAGGTATACAATTCGAGATCAAATATTAGATGATGGGATGGTCTCTGAATTGGGCATTTCACATACGTATCGACAAGATACTGGGATTTATATATGCCAAGCTAGTAATGCATTTGGCCAGGTAAGTGTTATGCAATTTAAATATTCATAAAGTGTACATGTATTTGTGATGGTGACAAATTTGATGTCTATTTATGTGAATATCCCGAGCTGTACCATCATAAAGATTATTGAAATTTCTTAAATTTCGTATGTCAGTTGGTGTTATTTCACATCGACTGGAATGCAATTTATGATTTTAAAATATAGAATTTTCGTGATATGTTAAAGAAATGTTATTTCTTTATAGGATGAAATGTCGATTCAGTTAATTGTACAGGAGGTTCCAGAACAACCGAAAAACTTGCGTATTAACTCACAACAATCACGCAGTCTGCAACTAACTTGGAGTCAGCCCTTCGCTGGAAACAGTCCAATCGAAGGATATCATATATACTATAAACAAATATCTGGTAAGAGAAAGAATTTTTAACAAAGTCAAACAATAATAAAAAATAAATTTTGGTATTAGTGAAGCATGTTTTTTAGGTATGTGGTTATCAAGAAGAAATCCAATGATTATAATTTTATATTATAACTCAGAATTTAGCTTTATTATAAAGATACGGGGTTGTCATTATATTTTAAAAATACTTTTGGCCACTGGCTCGAATGAATACCAACTGAGACGATCTAGTAGATAATGCGCTCACCAACAGTTTCCTTCAATAAATTGATTGCTTCGTCGGCTGCATGTCATGTAGCGCCGTTTTCTTGGAACTAAAGGTCGTCCACATCAACATCCTCCAATTCGAGCGAGATATAGTTGGTAACCATAGATCCATAGCGTTCCCGATTGACTGTAACATTATTGCCGTCTTCAGTTTTGAAGAAATTTGGATCAGTTCTCTGCTTGAGCATACGAATCACACTTTGTATTATCGGCTAATTGAGTTTTAATAATGGATATTCAAACCAAAAATATACACTAAACACTAACTAAGATTGGTTATTTCCTTATTTTTAATATATTTAAAAAAAAGCATCATAAAATATTGTGTATATAAATTTGCATTTTAATTAATTTTTCAACATAATATTTTACGTAAATAGATATTTGGCAAAATGCAGAGCATATCGCGATCACGGGTGGACAAACGGTTGTTAATATACAAAACTTACGTCCAGCTAAAGCCTACCATTTTCGGATGACTTCTGAAAATAAATTGGGTGCGTCCGAGTATTCAGAGGTCGTACAAGTAACCACACTGGAGGAAGTTCCTTCGGGACCACCGTTGAATGTGCGCGCAGAAGCAAAGAGTTCGACTGAGATATCAGTCACTTGGGATGCGCCAGAACGCGATCATTGGAATGGAATATTGCTTGGCTACTATGTTGGCTATCAGATGTCATTGTCACCTGAAGACAAAGAGGTGAATCCTACCCAAGGGTTTAGCTTTAAAACTGTGGAAGTGCGCTCACATTTTGGGGGTGAAACTGTACTGAGTAATTTAAACAAATATACACAGTATCATGTTATTGTACAAGCGTACACAAGTCAAGGTAGTGGGCCACCGAGCAGAGAGATTGCCGTGCAAACAATGGAAGATGGTAAGTGAAAGAAAAATACGTAACGGTTGTGAAAAAATTTTCACATATGTGCTTTTTATGTTATTTCCGTATTACAATGACAGTTAAGGCAACCTGATAAACAGAAAATATTATATTTCACATCTTCGTTCAGATGTGAATCATTATCTCACTATAATTTTCTAGTTAAATCATGCTATCGGTTTCCGATATGAGAACCAATCAGATGGATATTAAAATGTTGTGAATGATGTAGATTTGAGCAATTTTTAAACAAACAACAACCTAAATCAACATGACGATTCGGTATCAATACAATGCATATTGGTAGAGAATCTGAGTGAAAATATTCTCATTCATTATGCGGTATTAGGCGGTTGAGGCTTTTGCAAGGCCCGACCTGGTCACCTTTTTGTGTGGTATTTTATCAAGGAATGACTTACTTTAGAAAATTCATGTTCTGTAAGTGTTGTAATTCGTGGGCTTCGCTCAACTTACGGTCAACATAATCGGCCTACTTGATGTACTATTCGCAATACCATTACCCATTTTAAGACCCAGCCTTCATTATAGGATAATATTCGACGGAACAAACCACGTCCAGCACGCAGTGAAGAAAATATAGCAGCCGTAGCTGAGAGTGTACACGAAAACCGTGGAGAGTCGATTCGGCGCCGTTCGTATTAAACCGGACTAACGTATGGAACGACTTCCCGCATTCTACGTCGAGATCTTAAATTGAAAGCATACAAAATATATCTTGGCCGGTCGACCTTCCCAAGTGCCATTGCTTCGTTCTATAGGTCATAGTAAAGTTTCAAGAAGATCTGACGTTTTCGAGCCAAAATTTGTTCAGCAATGAGTTCCATTTCTGGGTATATAAACAAGCATTTTGGACGAAGGGCAACCTGGAGAGATTCAAGAGCTGCCATTGCATCTAGAAAAAACAACGGTTTGGTGTGGTTTGTGGGTCGGTGGAATCATTAGTCCATATTTCTTTAGAAATGATGATGGTGAGTACGTAATCGTCAATAGCGACCATTATTGCACTATATTAAGCAACTATTTGATGCCTGAAATTGAAGCTCGTGATATTGGCAACATGTGGTTTCAACAAGACGGCGCCACTTCCCACACATGGCATCAATCAAAGAATTTATTGTTTTGGGTCGGTCGATTGGCCGCCAAGAACGTGTGATATCATATCGTTAGACTTTTTCCTGTGGAAAAATGTAAAGTCTTAAGGTATATGAGGACAATCCCGCTTCGATTTAGGTCTTGGGCAATACATCATGCGTGTCATTCGCCAGTTATCAGTCGAAATACTCGAGCGAGTCATCGAACATCGGATTCAACGGATGGACCATCTAAGACGTAAAATAAATGCCAAAGAATGTTCTTTCGAACGATAATAACCATTCCCCATTAAATTTGAAGTTTATGTTTTTTCGAAATGGATCACCCTTTATTTCGTGGTGTTTTATGCACAAATCACAAAGAACTTATCGTTTTTGTAAGAACTCCGCTGAAACTTGAAAATTGTATATTTGGAACAAATGTAGATTAAACATAATAGAACAAAGAATTGGTCAATATTTCAAATGAAAAACTGTTATTTCGTTCTTTTTTAGTGCCTTCTTCACCTCCCGAGAGTCCTCAATGCGACGTGCTTGGATCAACTTCAATTTATATAACATGGTCACCACCGGATGTTGATGGACAAAATGGCAAGATCAAAGGATACAAAGTATTTTTTATATCTGTTAATGAATTATACGGTAATTAATTTAAAGCTTAAGTTATCCGAGCGATATACTTTAAGTTGAATTTCAACATGTAGTTGAAAGCATTAGCAATTTAAAGATCGCCTGATTTTAATTCGTTCATAATTCAAATAACATCTTGATTGCATATAAATAATTATGTACATTTTTATCTATAATATCTTATCGATAATTGATATATTTTTATATCCATATCAAGAGACGGATCCCGATGTTGTGAAGTCAACCAATCAATATGTTACCATAGAAAACTTACGCAAATATACTAATTATACGGTGTGGGTACTCGCATATACCAAAATTGGAGACGGTACAAAAACGAAGCCATTTCACTGTCGCACACATGAGGATGGTAAAATATTACGATCAATATCTTTCATTTTTATTAAATAATAATGTTTATGAATTCGCACAGTACCTTCGGCGCCCCAAGCCATCAAAGCGATTCCTGCATCCAGCACTAAAATCATTATTTCTTGGCTGCCACCGGAATTTCCTAATGGAGATATTGTACATATATATGTGGTATTTTATCAAATGCAGATAATTTTATTTGACTAATTCACTTTCAGACCGGCTACACTTTCTATATGTCCATGTTGGAGGGGGGTCGTGAAGAAGGCACTCACAAGCGCATACTTGGTCCCTTTGTTGAAATGCACGAGACTCAACGCACACAAGAATCCGCCACATATCAATTCTGGTTAACAGCATCTACGAAAATTGGTGAGGGTGAGAAAACACAAGTTGTTACTGTGCCACCGAACAACAAAGTGCCCGCACGCATTGTATCTTTTAGTCAACGTTTAATAAGTCCCTGGAAAGAGCATCTGGAATTGCCTTGCCTCAAAGTTGGTTCACCAGCGCCCGTCACAATTTGGCGGCAAGATGGTCATAATATGGATACGAACTCCCGCAAGGTTATTGCGAAGAACGGCACTCTTTATATACGTGAATGCCAGTCTAGCGACGCTGGTAATTATACGTGCAGTGTCGAGAATACATGGGGAAAGGATGAGATTATCTATAACATTGTTATAAAAGTACCACCAGAAGCACCTAACTTAACGGTGGTGAATAGTTATACAGATAGTTTACATCTTGAATGGATGGACAATAGTCACGGTGGAAGCCCTATTCTTGGTTATGTAATAAATTATAAGCGAGAAAATGGTGATTGGGAGGAATTGCAGGTGGATGCTAAAACAAACTCACATTTATTAACAAATTTATGGTGCGGAACACGTTATCAACTCTACATAACTGCTTACAACAAAATCGGTACAGGTTTGCCGTGTGACATTGTTAATTCTTACACGAAAGGAAATCCACCAGTACAACCGAAACATTCTCAAATGATCACGAACAATTCGACCAGTGTCACATGCTGGCTGGATTCATGGGGCGATGGAGGTTGTGGCATTTTATACTTCATGATTGAGTCTAGGGTGTTTGGGAGGTAAGTTATTAGCAGTAATAAATACAAAATGCGCAGAGCAAATTTTGTAATTACCTAGATAACGAATTTAATTAAAAAAAAAAAAATTTAAAATTTGAGGCAGTTTGTAGGTTTATATCTTATAGTCATCGATATAGATATTACATACATAGTTTTGAATACTAAAAATAATAATAAAAATTATTTACAAATAATTATTTCACAACAAACTTATTTTAATCTGTCTCTTATACACATCTAGATGTGTATAAGAGACAGATATAGATATTACATACATAGTTTTGAATACTAAAAATAATAATAAAAATTATTTACAAATAATTATTTCACAACAAACTTATTTTAATAACACTACGGGGAGGGTATTCTCACTTTAATTAAATTTTGGCTTTATTAAAAGTGACTTTTCTCTGCAAAACCGTGGAAATTAACAGCAAAATTTTTATTGAACTTGTTTTCATTTCCAACCATATATTTAAATAAAAAATTGTATAAGTAAAATGTAATGTTGTTTTTGTCATCAATTAACAGATCCCAATGGAATGTTATTTCAAATCATATTCCTCCGACTGAACGCATTTATACGGTTAGTGATTTAGTTCCTGGCACTAAATATCAACTAAAAGTTACAGCTCACAATAATGCTGGTTCTACAACAGCAGTGTACAATTTTACAACACTCTCATCACAAGGAGGTAATCACAAATTAAAGCCCTTATATTTACATCTAGGTTTATATTAATAAATATTCGGTTTCAGTTATATATTCCACAGATCACGCGAATCCTGTGTCTCACATGAGTGATGGTCCCTTTTATGCGAACTTTAAGGTGCTACTTCCTGTATGTCTTTCAATGTTTATGCTATTAGGTATAATAGCAGCGGTGCTACTTATTCGTAAACGAAGTAAGTATGGAAGTTATATTCATTTCACTTAGCTTATCCGATATTAATAAATAATTTTATCTCATTAGTTTCACAAGTTGATATTGAAGTTAATTGGATAATAATCCGTGTCAATTTCTTGAAGATATATCGTTACAAAGAGTTTTCCATATATGTTTATATGTTAAGGATAGATGGCCTTTCGAAGATCGCACGTGGGCTGCTATATGTATTCCTTTGTGAAGTCATAGAAAAGAAGAAAGAATCAGCAATACGCTGAGTAGCCAATACAAATTTGCGTATGCGTTTAATTTCAACTCCCGACAGTTCGGTGAGATGTCTGAAGATATGCGCTCTTAAGCGTTTATGTATTGATCTCACAAACGCATGACAGTCAATAAGGAAGTGTTGAGTTGGTGCCTCCACATCTTCTTCCATTCAGCCTCTGAAGATGGTGTCTGGAAAGATTGCCAACCTTACAGCATGGACTACAATAGGGCAATCCTCCTCCTGCAATCAATCTTGAGCCAAAAGACTTTTGCGACAGCGCATGTGCTGATGACGGCCCAGTGCTGACTAAGCTTTCGCGAAGCACAGCTATCTACCCTTACCCGATCTTAGTGACTGGTCATTCCTCTAAAGAAGGCTGCTTTCCGGAGCAGTAGATCTACTGCTACCTTAATGGCTGCAGCCTCGGTTTAGAAGACACTGCAATAGTCAGGAAGTCGGAAGCTGGAGTTGAGATAGAGCTCCTGACTCGAAACCCCTCCAGCAACCTTCCCCCAAGCTTTAATCCATACTTAAAGAAGCTCACTCACTCTCTTCCAATGGCTTCTTCCCTCCCATAGCTTCCTCATCGGCATAGGGACAGAGAAGTAGCCGCCAGAGTTCGGTTTGGCGAATCCATGATCTAAGTGATCCAGTATGAAGTCGAAGTGTGTGAAGATATTCGATTGTTCAGATACATCTTCTGTTAAGAAACCAGATTCTCTGTGTCTGATAGCCACTTTCGTAGTCATACAACTTCCATCGATGTCTATGGATACTATGTGCAAGATGACTTTAAGTGCCATGGTTGGAGTGAACTTTAGTGCACCCCACACGCTGCTGAGCGCCATTGAATGCTCTCGAGTTTCTTCGAAGTGTGCTCTAGAGCCCTTCACCATATAAAGACTCCATAGAATATAAGGGATTTGACTATGGTGTTATGGCGCCAGAGGACCACTTTTGGTGAGACCCAATCTTTTGCCAATGGCTACAATTTTTAATAGAATGGCACATTGTGATCAGCAGACACGTGAGGATGTCTGCATAATATTATACACCAAGTTTGGTTGAAAATGGCAATTTTGTAGAGCCCTTAAATTCTGACGACTGGCACGCTTTGTAAACTCGGAGAAGAGAAGCACGTGTTTATTATCTGATCTTGTCCATCTATAAAGATTAGTCAAGCTTGCTCAAGTTTTCGTTTATCATTAAAATAGTCATTTTGATCTTCTGGCTGACGTTTCCCACATATGTTCAATGTATAAAAATATGAATATAGTTTCTGAGTCATAGATCTGAATTTTTGCACACGTACTTTTCTTCCAAAGGAGCTGCTCATTTGTCAGAACCGCTGATATCGGACTTAATTAGTTAAAGAGATGGAAGGATATAACTTCATCTTGTAAGAATTGCAAATGTGAAGGCTATTATCTTGTCGCATCGGTGCCCGAAAGTATTACTCCGCCATTGATCTTTGTCAATTATGAGAATATGTTCCGTTACACTTGAACTTAGCCCTTCCTTACATGTTCTACATATATTGATTTGTTATTACTATTGAATATTTATCAATAAATTAATCATGGTGGTTTCACTTTTTACAGAAATTGACAATCAAGCGCGTTTGGCCTCTTCTTCAATGTCCGAGTCGCCATCACTGGCCAATTTGCAAAATAAACAAAATCGAGATCAACAGTACTTAGCCGTGCGATGCAACCCTGGTAGTGGACCTACACGTGGTTCGCATTCAAATGACTCAGGTAGCTTTGGCAAAGCTGAAGGCAATGAATATATAGAAGATATCTGTCCATATGCAACATTCCAACTAAATAAACAAACATACAGCGAAAGCTCATATAGTGGTAATGTATACAGTGGACCGTACCACTCTGTGCGTGGCTCATTTGTGTATCACGATGTGAAACCAGACAATTATCATGTGAGTAATATTTACCAGCTTTTTTGAGATTATATTAATGATTTTATTCCAATCTAATAGTCGAAAGAGCCGGAGTATACAAAGGTGCGTCGGAAAGTTGGGCGTTTACGGGATCCGCATTCCGAAAGTCAAGGTCAGTATGTAGCAACTTGTTTAGCTTTATTTTATGTATTTAATATTAACTTGGGCCATAACTAAAATTAAATCTCATTGAATATATGTACATGGACAATATTATAATAGTTAAACATTTCATGATCGTCATAAGAGGTTTAAATAAATTCAATAGTGTATAGTATCGGTTTTCTAAATTTCATTTCAGAATTTATTTGGCCAAAGCTTTTCATGTTATTTTATTGTAATTTCTCTTAATTTATATTTGCCAAAAACTCAAGTTATCACTTGTTTTTACAATATATTGCCGAGAGTATAAACACTTAGTCCACTTAACACTGGATGTCTGCCTGTGTGTCCGACAGTCTGTCGCGATAAATTAAATTGTAATATTTTTTCTTTATAAATTGCATATATTAATGCTGCCAGATCAAATAGCTGCAATTTTGATTTCATTATAAAAATATTATCTCCTTAGCTGTTCGCCATAAACAAAATAATTGAAAAACACAAAAATTAATGGGCGTTATTTTTACAAAACTTCTCTTTTTGCACACAAAATGCAATAAAGTAAAATAGTTGCTCATGTATTTTCTCTGCTTAATAAATTTTATATTATTTTATTTAAACCGATATTAAAACCAAAAAATAAACTTGACAATCATCCACAATCAACTTCATCTAAAAACAAAATCCATCAAACCGTACTAAACTTTTTAGAATCGGACAATCCAGGTTCAACAGATTCCGAAGTTAGGAAAATCCTAACTCTTCACATACCAATTACAGAATATGACACATTAGGATCCGAGTCCGACAACGACGTGTCTACCCGAGGAATCAACTCTGCGAAGTATCGTACTCAACGTGGTAATATGAACAACTTTTTAAACTAGTTAATTTATAATAATGGTGTCCTCATCAAAACATATTATTATAAGGGGTGATCCATTTCAAGGTTCTCTACTTTTTTTAAAGGAAAAACACAGAAACTTAAAATTTATTGCGGAATGTTTATTATCATTCACTTATTTTTTGAAGATTAGCTTTTTCAAATATTGGTCGCGGCTACGCCTCAGATGGTCCAACCGTTGAGTCCAATTTTCGATGGCTCCTTCGAGCATTTCGACTGGTAAACGTTGAATGATTTGTAAACGTTGTTCAAGCTTAAGTCTTTCCGCGATGTGATGCCATACAATACTGAACAAAAATAATATGACAGGCTATTGAAAAAGTACCGCAACTTGGATCACCCATTATGTAGCTTAAATAAGTATTAAAAATCAAGCTCGCAAAAAAGCATTGTAAAAATATTAAGCGAAATTCTCAAATATTTCAACTCTGCAATATTAATCTATACAATATATAAATCTATTACATCATCACAAAGTAATTAAGTGACACATTTTATTCACGTATACGAATTTATTTGGGACACCCTTAAGTCTTTGAAATTATATAAAATTATATATAGTACATGATCTTATGTTTTTTATATACATACATACGTATGTAGACACTCAAGATGAAACATCTTCATCGTCCGAGACAACACCGACAAGTTTATCGAGAAAATCGAAACCCCCATTTGTAGCTCGTAAGAGCGGAAAATCAGGTACAAGTGGCAAACGCCATGTGCGCAGCTCCAGCGGTTATTCAAGTCACAACGAAGAAACAACGTTTAGGTAAAATCTAATATTCATATGCGCATATATTTTTTTAACTAAAAGTTTAATAATTTCTTTTGGTAAACATTCTCAGCATATCTAACTATCCACAAAATTACCAGGACCACATAAATCCACCAGCGCGATTTTCCGACACTAATGACAAATCCAAGGCTCAAACTTCACCTCGAGTACGTGGCAATCAGAAACTACAAAGAGAAGCCTTTCAAATTAATGTGTAACAACAACGGACTAAAGCCGTGCTGAAGTGCGAAACAGAACAGAAAGACGCAAAGTGATCATTTGCCAAATATCTATGAAATCGGAATGTGAATCTATTTTACTTCTTGAGGTCACCTAATAAAACGAAATTCTATTTTGTAATTTTTCCTCGTTTTTTAGCGCATTTTTATCAATTCCCGTTATTATATAATATTATAGATTAGGAAATTGAATTTAATTTAAGAAATAACAAAATTTTGATAATTATTTTTAAAAATCTTCTGAACTAATATTACAGCCTATATATCTTACATATACAATAAAAATAATTCCAAACACATTGTACGAAAATGGATACGTTAAATATTTAAGTAAAAATGCGACAGTGTATATAATAACATTATATATACAATAAGTCATGATATTATAATTTTTGTTTTAGTTTTAATCACAAGGAAATCGAATTACATAAATGCACATATATAGTGTGAGTAATATAAAAGAATTATCTGTTAAACAAATGTTTTCATTCAATCAACTTATAGTGAATAACTTTTTGTATAAGTTTAATTCATTAAAAATGGATAAAAATAAATATAAATCACAAAAAGACTTATTTACACCAGCAACTTAACTATAAAAATATATATATAGCATAACATAGTTATTATAATATTTATTACCGTTTATATTATTCTTCAATGTTTTTTACTAAGTAGATATTATAATTTTTTCTATTAAAACTCTAGCATAAGCAAATAAGATAATAATTATTGTTAAAGTTGTGACTATACAAACTTTCCGGAAGAGTTGCAATATATACATTGTTATAAATTGGGCCCTTACTTACCTAAACATATTTTTTTGAATACATTTTTGATCATTTTTAAAAATTATAAATGTTTTAGGCCCCAATTATGAGTTGCATTTGATCGGCGACTGTCGATGGTGAAAAAAGTGCTGAAAATTTTAATATACTTTTGCTGCATACTTTTTGAATTCAAGACGCTGACTTTAAACGTTTTTTACTTTAGCAGGTCTAAGGTTGTGAGCACAAAATATTTATGGACGTCTTAATTTTAATAAATATGAAAAAATAGTAGCGGTTTGATCAGAGAATGCGGTCTTTTTTATTGTTCGTTTTCTTCATCTTACAATTTTATTACTTAACGATAATTTCCATAGGTTTACCCAAGTCATTTGTGGAATTTACCTAACAAAATCATAATGGGGGCCTTTGTAAAAACATGTTCTTTTATTCTTAGAATTGAGAGCTTTAATAAAAAAATACTTAGAAAATATGTAAATAACCTTTTAGTTTTTATAGAAATATTCTGTTTTGGCAGAGAACTGAGTTTGCATAAGGTTAAATTTTGTGTGACTATATTCTTACCCTTTTTATTTCACTGTTTATGACGTTTTAAGAAGCTAAAAAGTTGCAGTTTAATAATACTTATCGCTCGTAATAGTTTATCCCGAATCAATCGAGACAAAAAATTCTTATAATAAAGGACTACTGAAATTCCATTACATTGAAATAATTAGCGTGGAAACTAATACATTCATAACATAGATCTAATAATCCCTACGTGTGAGAAAGTAATGAACAATCATGCGAACACAGGTGTTTCGATGAAGTTCGTCAATTCGGCCTTAAGAAATTCGTCGAAACAGAAATTCATGTTAGCGCTTTTCTAAATTATGCAGCGATTTAACTGATAGGTAAATACATAGCTGACTTATGGTAAAATTGTTTGTTAACACTATGGACCACTCACTAAAAGTCTGGTCCAATGTTAAATTACGACGCGATCAAAGGTGGACAGAGCGAGATTATTACAGGCCCCTTTTATGGTTTTGGAATTCGGTATTATGGTTTTAACTCAACCAGTGAAAAAAAGTGTAGTTGAATTGTTGTCAAACTTAAACTTTTTGTGGTATTACGGTTGCCCAAGAGTGTCAAAAAATTTCATTTAGGTATAGTATATATTATAAAGTTATAAGTTATAACGAACCCAAAACATAGCGTTGAGAATTGTATTGCGTAAACTAATTTTTGTACGCAATCCAACATCCACTTTTGTTAGACAACTGTGTCACATAATTAATGCATTTATTTTGGAAAACTATTAACAGAAAATCGAAAATCTGTATAAAGAACTATAACTAATTTATTTATAATTTCAAACCATTTTAATCAGCTATTATGTACAAGTCCATAGAACGGAAAATCATTTGCTGAGCATTTGTTGTAAAGTCTCGAAACTTGATGAGAAAGGCTACAATTTGGAAAACTAAACTATAATTAAGGGACCGTGGAAGTGTTTCGAACATAGAGAAGAGAACAAGAGGCGATAAAGTCTACTATTCGAGGGACTTTTTGAGTAAAACTAAATTTATTTAGAAATTTTACTTATTTTTCAATCATTGGTGTTTCATCCACAACGCACGCGTGTTCATAATATTTAAAGAATATTTGTGTCAACAATAGATACCGTAGGTTGCTTCAACACAAAGTTAAAATCATTTAAAATTCATTATTGATAACTACCGGCGGCAAGGAAATGAATAGTTTGTGGCAACGTTCCTTCATCGTTTTAGATTTAGTAGAAAACTAAATGTTTTTTAATTTAAACGAAAATAACCTATGAATCTGACTTAATTGGTGTTTAGAAGTTTCAATGGATTTGAGTGATCACGAAGCCTCTTCCTTATGCGCAACTCATCAGTTTTGGCACCAATATTTTTGTCATTGTAATATAAATCAAAACTAATGTTCATTTTAATAATTATTTGCCTTAATTTTATTTTTCATTTAAAAACTTTTAGCTGTTTAATTATCTGTCAAATGACCATTTTTAGGTTGGCAACATAAATCTAACGTCGATTAAACTTAATTGAAATCGTAAGTTCGTTATTAGACACGGCAACTTTTGTTGCTAATTCTCGGGCGATTCTCTTTTGCTGTTGCCCATTACCTTCACACGAGCAACTTGTGTTGCGCAACTCTATTCGAGTTTTTTTCTCATTCTCTTTCACTTTACTTTAACCCATTGCCGTTTCTTTTTCCTTATAGGTATTTGGGCCACTCTATCACATATATTAATCAGTTCTGTCAATTAAGAAATACATTTTATTTATAATTCAAAATTAAAATAATGGTTATATAACAGATCTTCACTATCGTCTGAATCAATTTGTATGACTTCCTCCATACATTTCACAATATCTTTAATTAATCCGATTTTTTCGTCATACTCCATTTTCTAAAATATTTATATTATATTATGTATATTTGTATACATATTTGCAAATTACGTACCAAAAGATGAAATTAAATTTTTAAAATATATTCAAAATATTAATTTCAAAATAATATACGCAAATGCAACTATGTACTACGAAAGAAAGAACACGAATGCAGAAAAACGTCGCAGCGAACTGTTACGAATAAGAACACAAATCGAGTTGCTGAACACTGGAAACTCGACGCGATTCTCCTCTCCTCGTCGCCCCCTCGCCTATAAACCAAGAGTTGCCGCAACAAAAGTTGCTTCGTGTAATAACGAACTAATACCAAAAACCAGTTCTGAAGTTGAAAAGGTCAACCAGAGTATACGATATCCGATTTATGATAATGCATACAATGATCGACATAATTTCAACTGTTAGTCGAAAATGATCATAAAGAATATAATGGGGCTAGGGCAATGTCTGAGCTGATTTTTTGGAAATGTACATGTATACTCGGGAACATGTTTCCACACTACTTTATGCACATAATTCAAACCCTGAAATATTTGATATAAAGTATGCTAAATAACGAAAATCTATTGGTGTAATTCGTAGACTGAGAGTGTGTACCCTCGGCATTAATCTATAGTATTTCTAATATTATACTACACGTCTATCCAATTATGATTTTCATATTGATAAATATATACTATATATACATTATAAAGCGATATTTTCAGTACAAAGTCTTACAGGTCTTGGAATGTTATCATCAGAATTTTATATCCTTAATAGCGTAGATTTAATTTGGCATGATGTTTATAACACACAGAGAGAAAGGTCGGATACCCTATAATATATAATATTATATAATGTCTGTATATAAGCGAAATGGTCCCTCAGTTTTTGAGATTCGGATCTGAATTTTTGGACACGTCCTTTTCTCTCTATGTAGCTGTTGACTTGTCGGAACCGACAACATCAGTCTACTATAGCATACAGCTGCCATACGAACTAAACGATGAGAATCAAGTGCAAGTGGAAAACCTTTTAATTTGACGAAAAATTTGATACGCATTGTTGTTTGGCAATTGCGCAATCTTCGAAGAAAAAGTTCAGATCGGAATCTTTTGTATTTATGAAGGGGAATGCAATGTTTTGTTGCGATATTTTCGTTGTTAGTTTTTTTGTAAACTGCAAAGTGAAACAATCACATGGAATTTAAAATCGTGCTACATGACCATGTGATAAAATTGGTTGGAGTTAGTGCAGTAATTCCAGTTCATACATATCGTACCATCTTGGCTTTAAAATTTAATACTACTAACGTTAGTAAATTAGTTATCGCACTTTTAAAAATTTTCAACATTATCGTTATTTGGTGAGTGGTCTTTGTTATCCCCCGATTTCAAATCATGTAACACTGTGTGAATTGTTGGTAGAAATACATATTCATAGCGTAATTGGTTAGCGAAATTAGTTTGTAAGATAAGTGTATCAAAACTATTAGTCGGCGGATTTAAGGCTTTTTACACCAAATACGCCTCTTTCAATTTTGAATGCTTGGACCAAATTAGGTGGTTGTATTTAAAATTTTGCTTTCTTGCTTTTCCAATTTGTGTGCAACGATATTTTGCGAGCGTGGTTATGGTCCAATACCACCCATCTGCAGTATCGACCTCCTCAAAGGGCCAACGAATGCGTGTACCAAGTTTCATCAATATAACATAATTGTTAGTCTAGTGATCGTTTACACGGAAAACAGTCGCCCGGATTTAAACTTGCTCATCAATCTGATCACTTATATATACATATATAACTCTGCTGGCGTAACCGGTGCTTCGTTCACTACCTTACACAAAAAAAAAAACTTTTTCAAGCTACTATATATACATTCCGTCTTTTTACTACCATTCCATCAATTTTTACCTAACAGTATGTAAGAAAATATGTTCATTATACTCTGAAAAGGGAATATTAAGTTCGTCACGAAGTTTGTAACACCCAGAAGGAAGGGTCGGAGACCCTATGAAGTATATATATAAATGATCAGTATGTTGAGCTGAGTCGATTTAGCCAAGTCCGTCTGTCTGTATGTCTGTATATATATATATGAACTAGTCATTCAGTTTTTAAGATATCGTTTTGAAATTTTGCAAACATCATTTTCTCTTCAAGGAGCTGCTCATTTGTCGGAACTGGAGATATCGGACCACTATAGCATATAGCTGCCCTACAAACTGAACGATCGGAATTAAGTTCTTTTATGGAAAACTTTCCCATTTGACAATGTATCTTCACGAAATTTGGTGTAGATTATTTTCTAAGGCAACAATGTAATATCCGAAGAAATTGTTCAGATCGGCTTCCTATAGTATGTAGCTACCACACAAACTGAACGATCGGAATCAAATGCTTGCAGGGAAAACTTCCTCATTGTTATTGTTCATAGAAATAATGTAATATCGGAAGAAATTGTTCAGATCAGCTCACTATAGCATATAGCTACCATATAAACCGAACTATCGGAATCAAGGGAAAACTTTTGCATTTGACGTGGTATCTTCACGAAATTTGATATGGATTATGCTTAAGGTAAAAATATAATCTCCAAAAAATTGTTCAGATCGGATTACTATAGCGTATAGCTTCCATACAAACTGAACACATAGTTACTAAAAGAAATGCATCTGTGAAGGATATATTAGCTTCCGTGCAGCGGAAGTTAACGTTTTTTGTTTAGAAATCTTACAGATTCAATATATTTTCGGTATAAAGTTAGACATAGACATTAAGGATTTCATACTCAGTATCCGTATGCTTGAAAAGGAATTTTCAAATTTCATACTTGCTAGTTGCTACACATTGAAGACATTATAAGTGTGAGGTTTTATTTTGATATCTTTATTGATCCTAGATTTACCGATTACTGTTGATATCAAGATAACATTATGCAGCCAACTATGTTAGTCAGCTAATTAGGTACTTACTTGCTAAGGTATTAAGTTTCTTCCAGATTAATTTTTTCTAACGGATAAATATGTAGTTTTTTATACAGCACAAATTTCGTACCGACGATAGCACATTTCTCACATCCCTCCCTTTGGATAATGTGCGCGTGATCATTTGCAAACTCATCTTAATCAATAAAAATTTAAAGTTATTTACGTATAGTCGGTTGATTGTTAGACGTTAGGAAACTGGATATTATCATTCCGTATTGCAGTAAATATAAATTAATTAAGTGGTCCAATTTTATATAATTTGGTTGTAAAAACTACGAATACATACGTATACACATGTAGTTAAACGGTAGATAAAAACCGAAGAAAAATCGAATATTACAAAAGGTTAAAGGCATATACATATGTTTACTAGAAATATATATTAAATATCAATAATTGTAAGGATATGCAATGGAGTATATGTATACTGTTCAAAAACAAAAACACTATTATACAATGAAAGAAATGTGTGAGTTTAACAGCATATGGCGGAATTTATAAATAATTAATAAAGTAACAATAAAATAAGCTGATAAGAAGCAAATAAAGTATCGAATATTTGTATTAAAAATTAATAAATTTATCTTTGTTTGTTGTTCTAAGCAGTGAGGGCTTTCTATAAGTTTATGTACTAAAACAAAAGCTGCCCCGTTATACATCGAAGCGGTGCAAAGATTCCAAAACAAAGTTCTACGCAAAATTGTAAATGCCCCATGGTACATTCGGATCTGTATTGTGATTTTCATTCATACTAATTAGTAGTCCTTATGATTGGAAGTCAAATATACTTATATACTATACAGATAGAAATTATTTACCCTCCTCATCAATAAATTGAGATATAAAGGAATAACCAAACAATGTCTACGAAATGTCAGTGTCATGCAGCTGCTTCAAATCCAAAATGGTGAGTTTTAGAAAAGTGATTATTTAAATGGCGAATTAAGCATACTAGGAGAAATTTTGTTCCGATTGTGATTTTCATTCATCAACATCGAAACATGCAGAAAGGTTACAACATCATGTAAACACTGAGCTCCCACAACTAGGAGACTCTAGAAATAGCAGGCGCAGACGGACGTGAAAAGAACAACGTTTCATGATCTATTAAGAATCTAAGAAAATAACAAATATCATTATATTTAGTTATTAAAGTTAGTTTAATAAAGAAAAACTTGTTATTACAGCTTTTATTGTTTTACTTCATAAATTAAAAAAAAAAATATTGCTTGTCAGTTTACATTTATCATTAGTGGCAATTTCAATGAAATGTAGAGCTATCACTTTATTACGTTTCAATAAGATAAGTAAATAATCAAAAGTTAGCAGTAGATATTTTAACAAAATTAAATGAACGGATAATATTCGATAACTTCCAGATTAAATTCGAAAATTTTTCCCGAAATAGGTATGTACATATGTATACCAAGTCCCACATTCTTATGCCGAATATATCGTTGTTGTATGTTATTATCTTCGTAAAATTGCGAGTATCCTTGAGTAAGGGCAAAAGTTAATGCAATCGGTCCACACTTTTCCCTATCTTTAATATACTCGATATAGTGATCCATCCATATTTATTTTTTGTTTACTTGGATACCTATGTCATCAATCAATATTTCTTCTGTCCCATGTCCCTTTGTATGCTTAAATCTTTAAAACTACACAACGGATTTTGATGTGGGTTTTTTAATAGATAGAGTGATTGAAGAGAATGATTTATATGTTTTACATATATTTAACAGAAAATTAAATGGTGAGGAAATACTGTTATTTTTCAGGTTTCTAATGTGGTGTCGTAAATAATTAAATTTTTTCCGCTTACATTGCAAATGCAGGCTGAACACTACGAGATTTATTAAATCAATGTACTAAGTATTGGACACATTGAAAAGGTCTACAGAAACTCCATGATAGTATATGTCTATCTCTTATGGATATCCCACTAAATTATTTTTTTGTCATTTACTTTTTACGACAAATGATGGCTGATTTTTGAAGAGTTTTTAACCAATACAGCGATGAATGACAACCGACTTTTTCGTCTTTCCACGTTTGAGAACTGGTTCATCGTTTGCACTCCACTATAATGACTGTCGATTGGACTCCAGTATGAAATGATGGAGCTATATTTCTATTGTCACACACCGATGCAAAAATTCGGTTTAATAATGATTAAAGATCGCTCAAAAAATTCTCAAAATCACCAATTCCTTGTTTTTGTTAGATAATGAACTTGCGAGGCACCCACTTTGCACATAGCTTGCAGGCATTAGGGCAACATTGTCCTCGGTGCTCATTTCGCTTTTTTCCAACTTAGCAAACCTCTTTTTCAACGGTTGATTTTCTCGGTGCAAAGCATAAATTCAACATTATTTTCCCCTAAAACGCATTATTAATACACGAAAGGCTTAATGATAAACTCTTTTGTAAACTAACACAAGTTACTTCATTCTATATCTCATTAATTAATAGTTTTTCTTCTTTACTGGCGTAGAAGACCGCTTACGCGATTATAGCCGAGTTAACAACAGCGCGATAGGTGGTATGTGTCGATTCTTCTTTCACGGGTCTTTTCCAAGATTTAGCGCATGGTGAATATGTGGTCGGTTGTTGATTTACCAGGTCTAACGCCACACTGATAAGGTCCAATCAGTTTGTTGACGGTGGGCTTTAATCTTTCACACAATACGCTCGATGGAACCTTATATGCAATGTTGAGGATTCATATCCCACGATAGTTGGAGATTGTGGTGTCTCCTTTTTTATGGATTTGGCATAGCACACTTAAATTCCAATCTTTGGGCATGCTTTCGTCCGACATTTTACAAAGAAGTTGATCTCCTTATCAGTTCTTCGCCGCCGTGTTTGAATAGCTCAGCCGGCAATCCATCGGCCCCCGCCTCTTTATTGTTCTTCAGGCGGGTAATTGCTATTCGAACTTCTTCCTGGTCGGGCGATGGAACGTCTGCTCCATCGTCATCGGTTGGAGAATCGGGTTCGCCTTCTCCTGGCGTTGTGCGTTCACTGCCATTCAGCAGGCTGAGGGAGTGTTCCCTCCATAATTTAAGTATACTCTGGGCATCAATCACTAGATTTCCTTTGGGGGTTCTACAAGAGTATGCTCCGGTCTTGAAACCTTCTACTGCCAGCTAGCTTGTCAAGCTCTGCATACTCATGCATTTCGGCCTCTTTCTTTTTCTGTCTGCAAATGCGTCCCATGCGTCTATCCCATCCTGCACGTATTATGGTCGACCGTAACATTGCGAGGTAGGCACTCAGTCGTACCAGCTGTTCTTTTGCGTTTTCCGGAAACCAATGGTTTCGGTTGCAGCTGGACATAAGGAATTTGAAATGCCGTCCACAGTTCCCTTATACCGAGTTCTTGACGAGTGCTCTCAGAGAGCAGGAGTGCAAGTCGAGTAGAAAATCGTTCTGCTGTCTGTTGTGATTGCAGTTTCTCGACGTCGAACCTTCCTTGCCTGTTGACGTGCTTTTTTTACTGCGAGGAGTCGATGTTAGGACCTCGGAGCGCACGCACATCTAAACCATTGGAGACGTGTCTTCTATTTTCTTATGCTGGAATCTAGTACTACAGATAACCATATTTCGGGCCCCGGCGAAGTCGATCAGCCTCGATCCATTTGGTGATGTTTCGTCGTGGAGGCTGAATTTTCGACCAAAACCTTCAAAGACACCTTCTTTGCCCACCCTGGCGTTAAAGTCACCAAGCACTATTTGATATCGTGGCGGGGGCAACTCTCACATCTCTCTGGTCACATCGCCCTTCTCTTCCGTCGGGGCGAGGGCGCAAATCTGCAATATGTTGAAGAACTTCGCTTTGATGCGAATTGTGGCTAGACGTTCATCCACCGAGGTGAATGACAGTACTTGGCGACAGAGTCTCTCTCCCACCACGAATCCCACATAAAATTTGTGCTCCTTAATATTGCCACTGTAGTCCTGTCCATCGCATTTCTAGGAAGGCGGTGATGTCAGCCTTCACTCTAATCAACCATCTGGGCAGCAGCACCTTCCCAATTAAGGAACGGACATTTCAGGTGCATGCCCTCAAATTGTAGTCTTTATTTCGTTTGTTATGGTCGTCATCAAAAAAGTGGTCTCTCATCCGAGGCTGTCGTTTAGTTTACATTGGTTTTGTTTTTTACGTGGTGAGTCCCAAACCCAGCGCACAACCCTGTGGAGGGAATGTTCCGCCTTCTCACTTTAACTCGCCTTCAAACGGATGTTCTTAGCCTACCCAGAGGATACTTGGTCAAAGACCGGAAGTCGTGAGCTGCTTGAGCCATAAGTAAAAGAATCGTTTCTGGGCACTCCCAAGTGAATGTCGGTCAGAGAACTTTCTTCACTTACGTGAACTTCTACACATGACTCCATCCTTCCATCCCCAGTAGTTATAATCTAACTAATAGAAATCATAAAGATGGTAGCAGTAGAATTATGTATGTGTCTGCCACAGTAAAGCGTGGACGGGTTCTCTAGTTCTATAATAAATTTCACTTTCATTGTGGTTTCATAAAGAAATACCCTGTTATTTACTATCGATATACATCAACTGTTGAAAGATGTCTGTTGCAAGCAGATTTAAACAATTTGGTTACTTGGTGCGGTATATAAATGATATGTCACCGAATCTTAAAAACTGTAAGACGATGTGCTTTTCTCGTAGATGTTCATAATATACAAACTATATTCTTAAGCAAGTATTTAACTTTGCCATATATTACTAGATATATTTAAAAAACTGTGGAAACCATTCCGACAAGTTAGCGTCCGTTCAAAAGCAATTTTTACTTTACGCCTTAGGATATTTCAAGTGACATTCTAAGTTCAGTCTTCCTCCATAAATTTAACATCCGGCTCGCTTATCGGGGCAATTTAGACCCTAACTCTTAAAATCATAAAATTTTGAACCAAACGATGCACACTTGTTTGGTCAAACTAAAAGCAATTCTTTCTCCTTTTTTCACTCAATATATATAGTATGTAAATCATATTTAAATTAATAGATAAGATGAGTAATAATGTTTAATAAAAAATAGTTTCAAAGGTTGCATGTGATTAGGAAGTTAAGTCTTGCATAAAAGTACATATGTTTACAGGTAAGCATATAGTAGGTTGGCCGAGTTATATGTTTCAAGGATCTTCAATGCCTGTAGCGATGTAGATGAGACATGTAGGGAAACAGAACGATGTGCGAAAAGCACGTTTATAGAATATTTAAGCGACTCATTCTTAGACCTCTAAACGAGCGATAACTTGGCATAATCTCCGTCCTTGGGTGAAGAGATGACCCGATGAAATGAGGCAAAAAGTTTGCATTTAGTATAACACTTTACCAGCTATCGTTTACATAAATGCATAAACTCTTCTTCTTTATTGGCGTAGACACCGATTTTACAACAGCGAGCTAGTTGTTATTCCTTTTCTCTGTTTGACGCTAATTGGAGACTCCTAGTGTAGCCAGATTTTCTATATATTATGAACATGGCAAAAAACATTTTAGTCAAAACCTCAATTGTGCTAACGTTACAAGGCATCTTCGGGAGAAACTAAAGCAACTTTTTCTATCTGTAATAAATTAAATAATTTTCGCAAATTATAATTCTGAAAAAATGCTAACTTTCTTTGTTAAAATTTACTGTTAATCGTTAGAGTTTTCAAAATGACACGGTCGAGACCAATTGCATTCATAAACTGCGTTAAACCATATTAAATTTAATGGCATGGCCACTTAATTTCTGCAAACATCTCAAATGTTAACCAACACAAATAGTTCGAACTTGGTGGAAAGTTGGGAGTTAGGGGAAAGGGGACTAATTGCTTTAAATTTAATACTTCTTCCTTATTTATTTATCAATTATCGGTATTGCACTTTTAGTACTTTCAAACATTATCGTTATATGGAAAGTGGGATAGCCCCACCCGATTTCATCCATTTTAGCGCTGTCGAGCCGAGCGTAAACTTAATTTCGGCCAGCGCTGACTGATTTTAGGTGTCGTAGATTTATAGATTATAATATAATTTATAATATACGATCTGCGGGCACCCTTAGTGGTTTGAAAACGAACAGACAGTTAGTAAACATTTAGCTTGTCCCGTCTTCGTGATCGTTTATATACAAGTATATCGTCACCTAAAATGCACAATAACGTAGCAACTCTTTTCATAAGTTTACAGACAAAGGAAAAACGTTAAACGTCATATTGAAACGACATTTGAGTTTTGGTTATAAAATGGTTATCACGCACTCATATTGTAAAAATTGTTATATATTGGTTAATATATCTGACAGCGATATTGGTTTTTTTTTTATCTGTTTTGCATTTTAGGTGAAGATATAAAACTCCACAGAATAAGAAAGCTTTGATTGTGGACATTTTGGATAATTTATTGAACTGTTATTAGGCTCAAATAAAATTATAATAAAATTAAAATAATTATAAAATTCCGTTTCAATTTCATAAACTGTTTTTTTTTTAATTTATCACCAGTTAGTTACAATAATGCATGGTCCATTTAGAATTGGCAAATCCAACAGATTTTAATGACATTTACTTGCTTAATATTAATATTCATATACCATACATGTACATAGCTGAGCTGAAGCACCTTGAAGTTGATCATATATTTACTGTTATTCAACACGAAATAATATTTTTTAACTTGTTTTGGTATTTTATCATTCTACATTAAATAAAAAATTGATTATATATCAATGTATTCACAAATCGAAAGACAATAAGAAAGCAATAATAAGACGATTGAACTTAGTACTAATACTGTCGATTGACAAAATACCAAACCGGTGAACTCAAAGTGATAATTATTAAAAAAAATAAATCAGTAATTATTTTATGAGATTGTATTTAAATAAAAAGTTTTGTTTAATATATGTTTAATGATTGAAGCTTCATTTATTTGTTATTAAGAATCGTTTGAATGCAATTTTTCTGGCTTATATACAATCACACAATATATGGTAAGAATAATGATTTTTCGTTTGTTTATTTCTACTTAATATATATAAAAAAATAATGATAAAATTGGAAATCGTTTGAGCTATCAAGAAGGTAATAAAGTTTTTTTTACATATTATCGTTATTAGGGTGCTTCAAAAATTTTTTTGAATTTTTCTTTCAACTCTTAGCCCTTCAAATGTTAGTGATTGACAAACAAACAATCCTAGCTCAAACCAGGTTCTGTAGCTTAACTCTAAGGGGTCGCTATTTTTTTTAGGTTCTCAAAAAAATAACCATCACATATTCATAAAGTTGGCTTTTCAAATTTTAAAAAATTCTGCGTCAAAGTTTGATTATCTCAATTAGGTGATTAAACATAGTGATTTGAAATTTGGAATTTTTTCAATAAAAATAAAAAAGTTTCTGAGAATAATAATTTTGTCGCGGGTATTTTTAAAGTTATAAAAGCCAACTTTATGAATATGTGATGGTTATTTTTTAGAAACGAAAATTAGTTGGTGAAATTTTAACTTGAATGAAAAAACGAAAATTCCTATGTTAAGTGTATGGGAACCTAAAACAAAAAAATTAGCGACTCCTTAGAGTTAAGCTACAGAGCCTGGCTTGAGAGAGGATTTTTTGTTTGTCAATCACTAACATATGAGGGGGTAAGAGTTGAAAAAAAAAAAATAAAAATTTTTTCAAGCACCCTAATCATTATACAAAACATTGCTACAATTTTTTTTAATATAATCCAAAGGCGTAGCGTCCAGTTAATTACTTAATATTAAGCAAAACACAGCTATATATAAAATTTTCTTATATATTTTATAGAAAAATTCTAATTTCTACAAACATCAAAACATCACTGGTTTGTCCTTACATTGATCTATCACGTATCCAGTGAAGCGTTTAAGGAACTTAGGATATTCGCGCTTGTAAACAGCGCGTAAAGCGGATGCAGGTGCCCAACCACCGGGATTCACTGTATTAAGCAAATAAATGTATACAATATTATTAAAATTAATTACATAACACGTATCAAAACCTTCTAATACTTACCAACAGAGCAGTATGTGATTTTACAAGTTAATTCATCTCGGCTGAGGATATCGTTACTTGTTTTTCCAGGTGGTAAAAGCGTTTGACAAGCTAAAATCACTGTCAGAAATATGCGTATACATTTGCCATTTTTGGACTAAAATACAAATAAAAAAAATATAGATTTAAATTAATGACATTGAATAGACAAATTAAAATATGATAAAAAGTTTTTATATTCTCGGTATTTGTGAAGCAAACGGAGTAAGTAGATTAAGCAGATTCAAGTTAAGAACATCTAAAATAGAGTAATTTCAATTTCCAGTGTGTGGATTGTCAAAATATAACAAAATATGAGCGAGTTTCAGCACAGATAGCTCCAAATAGACCAAGGAAGATAATTTTTGAAAACAAAAAGGCATATTCGGTGAAACCCATTGGAAAAAAGATAAAATAAGAATAATTAAGGGAAAAATAATTTACGGGCGATCGGAGGTCGGAAAGAGGAAGTAGAAGAGGGGGTGGTTGAATCTTTAGGGTTTAAATGATTTAGCTCAAATTCTATGAAAAAAAATTTAAATGTTAACGTAATAAAAAGATCTAAAACATTTGTTTCAACACATTTTTTACATAATTAAAATTTTAATTTACGTGAAAAATTAAAAGTATCGACACACACCACCTCTTCGTCGATTTCTAAGCTGCTTTTGACGGTACGAAAAGGAGATGGCTTTATTAGGTTCTCACTGCTATCGAGCGTAAAGAGGGCGAATTCGAAAATAACATTACCGTCTTACTATTAAAGTGGATAGTCAACAGTCTAGCTGCGTTCAGAAGTGTAGATCTCCTGCTACCTTAATAACCTACTTTAATACCACGGACATAGCCAGAAGGTGTATGGTTGAGAAAGTTGCTCTCAGAGTGCAAGCTTTGGCACTTAGGAATCTTCAAACACTTTGCTTACATTTCAAAATGCTTGGATTACGATATCGCTGAACCTAATTCTGACATTTTCTCTGTCACGTATCTTCGAGGGGCTTTCTTCACAAGTGTGATCTTTTCCAGCGTCTTCTGCCATGTGATTGTATTGTAAAATGAAAATAATATTTTGAAAAAAAAGAAAGCAAATCTTTTAAAATTCAAGCGACATATACATACATATGTATATATTAAAATACACCCGTTCTTATAGACATACATAGTTATTTAGCACAGCTGCAAGACTGCGAGAAAGCTCTCAGTTGTCACTCTATATAATAATTTGAGAATATTTCTAAATTTCCCGATGACTAATATGTAAAATGTAAAATTGTTCAAAGGTCTAACAAACCTGACGTTATTTTACAAAGAGAAGCATAAAATAGCTCTGTTATGTCATTTGTAATAACAATTGAAAATTTAAAACAAATAAAATTACCAAAATTAGCGATGAGCTCAAATTTGCAGTAGATTACATATCAAATAGGAATGAATATCGCTTCATTCCTAACAGAAAATGCCTTTTCGCGACGATGACAAAAGCTGTCTAAAAAAATGTATGGTCCCTCGGACTACTTTGCTTGTGAACGCACTACATTCATTCCAACATGACATGAAAACAAAAGACATGGTTTTAAATGAAACCGGAAGTAAAGACAAATTAACAAACATCACCAGGATGGTTCACCGTTAATATGACAGTCGGGTCTACGTAACCGGAATGGACCCGGATTCTTTATCCGCTCAAGGACTTTCAACACGGCAGAATTCTGCCGCTACAACAACAACAACAACAACAACAACAACAGGATGGTTCTATACAATTTTTTTACATTCATACCTAATGACATAAGTATGCAAAAACGTTTTTACAGAAACCTTTAATGACCAAAGTAAATGTGATATTTAAAACAAGAAAAAATGTTAACTTTGATCGCTTGGAAGCTATAGTATCCTTCACAAATAAAATAATTTCCATAAAAAACGTTTTGATCGGTTAGTTTGAATGGCAGTGGTCCCACCAGAAAAATTTGTTCGGAGATTATGTCGTTGTATTGGACAATAATCCATGCTAAATTTCAGGAAGCACTTAATTCTGATCGGGCTTATGACAGGTCTTATATTTTGACAAATTACCGACTTGTTAGCAATAAAATTTATTTTTCCAGTCATTAATTATGAATAATTGAAAAATAAGGTTTTGAAAAAAAAAGAATGCAAATCCTTTAAAATTCGTGCTGAACACATAGAAAGAGACTGCCTTCAAGCGACATCTGTCAAATATTTAAAAAAAAATGATCGACAGCAGGGTCTCAGTTGTCACTCTATATGGTAATTTAAAAATATTTCTAAATTTCCCAACGATAGTAGAGAGGATTAGTGATGCCATTAATATGTAAAATGTAAAATTAATCACTAACAATTAACATCTAACAGACCTGACGTTATTTTACAAAGAGAAGTATAAAATAGCTGTTATGTCATGCGTAATAGCAATTGATAAATTAAAACAGAAAAGTTTACCTATTTACTTTTTTTTTTTTTTGTTTTTGCATAAAAAATTTCACTTTGAACAAATTTTAAAATTTCATTGAAGTGAAAGGCGACCTTCTTACAAATGTTCATGTAGCAGGCTACACGACGCCATTAACAGTTCACTGCTGGGCAGTCATGTCGTGTCGCTCTCTATGTGTTCAGCATACAAGTTTCATGAATTGTGAGCATAAATAAACGATTGTAATGGATATTTATACAAATATGTAAATATGTGATATTTCCTTGTCCAATCAAATATCAATTAATTTACATAATATGTGATGTGGCTGACTTACTTCTTGTTTAGAATATTCCGTCGAGTTATTACATACAACCCACATGTCTACCGCGTCATCATCTAATCCATCTGTAATTTTGCGCATGTGAGACCAGAATAAGGCATCACGTTGACTGGCGGGCCAGATACGTTTATGCGTTTGTAAAAAGACAAATGTGTCTGGTGAAATTTTCTCTAATATTGTACAGTCTTCCAAGGTTGCTGTAAAATTTTAAATACACTGTTATATACATAAATGTTTCATATTTTGAGATTATATTCTTACTCTCCCATTCATTGCGAAATTCGGGCATGAAAAAGTAATGACACATTTCGCGTGCAGTTACCCCATTGACACTGTGATATGCTTTCAATGGGTCCATCACTAAGCCATTCACTTCTTCTTCACGCTTGTACATTTTTATTTCACCTTCATCTGCAAATATTTGCCAACCATTACCTCCTTGGCCAACTCCTTCGCGAGCATAATGTAACTGCTCGCGGCACACACGATCGATCTGCAAATTAAAACGAAATTTGTTAAAATTTACGCAAGTAACATTTACAACTCAGCGGAATATGATTTTAATACATATAACAACAATTAAAAGTTTAGTTATCATTAATTTTATTCATTTTAGTTTACCTCAGGCCAGAGAATGTGGCTTCTAGCTAAGCCCCCAGTTCCGAACTCATCTGTACTGGGATCATTTCCTTTTTGTTGAGCTTGATGTGGCACATTGGCCAAAGTCAATGATTGTTGCGTCTGCAGTTTTAGTTTCGCACGAATCTGCATATCCTCTTCGATCTTTTCTAGCCCAGTTTCAACAGCATCAAAGAACTCATCTTCCGGCAAAGTGGAATGAGGACCCTCCTGAAAATTTTAAGCGAATAATTAATTATATAGGACAAAGAAAAGTATTTACTAATTTGAAATCTATATTTATACTCATGCATAATATGTATATGTTTCCTTTTTAAGATCTTATATTAAAACATTGGGTAGTTGAAAAATCTTTTCGTATTTTGTCAATAGATGTCATTGCAGCGCTACCAATCACATTGTTTCATACCATCTAGTGTTGGAGAGGTGAGATTTACAAAAAAAAACTTAAATTCGGGGAAGTTAAAAAAGTTACAGCTGTTCCAAAATGAGTGAAAATAAAATAATAAATCAATGAAATTTGTGAAGTTTACGGGTACGATGCTGTATAAGTTCGTGTAGCACAACAACGGTCGCTCAATTCCGTTCAGGAAATTTCGATTTGCACTGATGGAATAATGTTTCTAGAGGAAAACTGGCAAAAAGTGGTTGACCAAAATGGTACATATTTCATTATTTATTTATTATTTTTATAATAAAAAAGTAAGTTGAAGCTTGATTAAAAATGCGAAAAGACTTTTTCTACGACCCAATATTTCATACAAAAATAGAAAAAGTCAAAATAACATGTAAGGAGGTGCTAAGTTCGGGTGCAACATTTTATAATCGTGTAACTGACAAGAATCAAAGCCAGGGAAATACTTTAAGGTGTAAAACCAATCATATAGAGTAAAGTCAGCCGGATGTTTGATAATCCTGTTATTAATTATATAGGGGCTAGGCCAAGTTTATGCTCAAATGTATCTATTTTAGGCATAAAGAAGTTTCATTGGATTTCAACAATTTTCGGTCATAAGGTGGCAGATACTAGAAACATTATTCGTGCAAAGTTTTATCCCGTTATATTAATTGCTTCTTGATTTGTGTACTGGAAACTAGACGAATCAAGTGGAATTAAACATTGTGCTATATGTCAAGAAGGCGTGGTTGTTGTTCGATTTCGTCCATTTTCACACTGTGACATAAAAATGTTAGAAGAATGTCAGGTACAAAATTTTGTCGAAATCGGTTAGTGGGGTCCAAGATTTACTATATTACCAAAAAGTGGGCAGTATTCCACCCATCGACAAATTTTCACATCGGCTTTCATAAAGCTCTCTCATCACCATATAGGTGGTTCTGACGTATTTGAGTTATCGCTTTTAGTAGTTTTTAACAGCATTTGAAAAGCTACGCTACTCCCTTAGCATTTCAATTTGCTATTGCTACCGCTCTCATTTTATCGGGAGCCATACCAGACCATTGCAGAACAATGTAGAAGTATGTGCTCTGGTCTGCTCGGAGTTTTGTTAAGTAAAAAACTATATCTGTAGCAATAGAAAATAAGGCAAATACTTTTACATTGCTCTGTTATGGCTCCCGTCAAAGTGAGAGCGGGAGCTATAGCATAGCAATAATTGTAAAAAATTTACTTTTTAATAGTACCGTTATATGGGGAGTGAGCGGGATTTCGTCCATTTTCACATTGCTGGTGGAAGTTCTTACAAGACTTGTACTCAACAAATTTTATTGTTGTAGCTTAACTAGTTTTAGCAGGTATGTATATTAAACATATTATTATTAGGGCGGACGTACTCGAAAGGTTCATCGAGATATTTAATTTTTTACTCAAGTTACAGCTTGCACGGACAGTGAGTCAACCGGACTTCAACTTCGTCATTCTGATCATTTATACATATATTAGGTTGTCAAAAAAGTCTTGCGTTATTTTCGCTAGTTGGCGCTGAGAGCGCGTCGTTCTAGTTTTATTCGTCGCATCGGGTCATGCTATACCTTTTTAGAAAGCTCATTTCAGGCGCTAACACGTGTTTGATTGATTGTCGTTTCTTTTAAGTCGTTCGTGAGTTATAGCGTCGCAAACACGGAGCAAAATAAAGAGAAAATACGGCATATTTTACAGTACTACTACGATAAAGACAAAAATGCATCTCAAGCCGCCAATAAAATTTGTGCAGTTTATGGACCCGATACAGTTTCCATTTCCACCGCACAACGATGGTTCAACGTTTTCGTTCTGGTGTAGAGGTTTTCAAAGATGCGCCACGCTCCGGAAGGCCTGTCGTCGAAAAATGCGATAAAATCGCTAAATTGGTCGAAAGAGACCGGCATAGTAGCAGCCGTAGTCAAGAGCTGACCATGAGTCATCAAAAAAAATTTTATGAACAATTGAAAATTCAATAAAAAAAATACCGCAAAAATACCGCAAGACAACCTAATATATAACCCTATATCTATCTCGCTTAGTTTTAGGTGTTACGTACAATCGTTAGGTGAACAAAACAATAATACTATGTAGCACCTGGTTGCATGAGTATAAAAACGAAAATCGTTATACATATGTAGTTTATGGGAGTTGGAGATAGTATCGACCCGATTTTATTTTCCACCCACAAGTGGCCACTTACTTGGTCAGTCTTAGCCCGACTCCTATTAAACTCGAGAGTAAAATTTTATGTCTCTGGCATATTTAGTTATTGATTTATGGCACTTTTAGTACTTTTTAACAGTACCGTTATATGGGAAGTGAATAGTTGTATGGACCGATTGTTATCTATGTTACGTTTCCAGTTCCTCTTTGATGGTAAAACTAGGATGCCTCATTAAGAAGGCTGATTCAAAACGTTTTTTATACTGGGCACTCATTTTTCTTTACTTCACAGCATGAAGTGAAACATTAAGATCTAAAAAAAAACTGGCCGAATTGTACGCGGCAGTGGGCGCAATTGAAAATGTCATTTGCATACAAAAAAAAACAGTTTTCCGCAAATTGCAAAAGAAAAACGTTATATTTTGAGCGCACTGTAAATAGCAGTACATATTATTGAACAGAATTTTAAATGTACTCACTTTTGGGATGTTTGGTGTAGTATGTTTTCTTTTATACGAGTATGTTGAGTATTTAATTAAATTTTTTTCATTTACATGGTTTCTTTTTAACAACATTTTTTTTAATTTTAAACAGTTATAAAATATTTTTACATTAAATTTTATTCTTCAGAAGGATAAAAGCACATATTTTAACACGTTTTCATACGAAAACAACGAACAACTTTGCGAAAAGTATTGGACAAATAAAATTCATATTTTAAGTAGTAAAGCCAACTGTGGACGACCAAAACTCTCTACTTACAGTACACAAATAATATCTCGGCAGAAGCGGTTACCATTTTCGCCATAACTCTCTGAGTAACATATGGAATATGTGCGCTCTAACGATCAGTCGATCAGTGTTGCCATTAAAAATTTGTTGACTTTAATTAATCTGGAACTGGGCTTCCATAAGAAACTTTTGGTTATGTGCGTTAAATCAAACTATTAAATAATCGTTTTGTCCATGTTTTTGTACATATTACGAGCATATTCTTCCAAGTTTTTGTTCGAGTTTAAACGTAAATGGGAACGTAGGTATCCCTGATTTCATTGATTTTAAAGCTGGTTTCACAATTTTTATATCGAAAAACAGTGCATTTTCACAAGAAATATATATGTATATTAAAATTCCCGCGATTTAAGAAATCATTATTTTTGTAATATTACTTTTGACTAGCGTTGGCAACCACAACTACCTATTTGATCACAACTTGAACGTGTAGTGCATTTTAACTATTTATGTTTTCCATTTCTTCCAACCACGTTTACTTTTGTATACGGTTTACTTAAAATAATGCTAGCAAACATAGTTTTGGACTAGATCGGACATTATGAGATACCTTGCCTAATTGGTTTACTTGGAAATCCACACTGAAATAAAATTAAGCACGTGCGCATGCGTATTGCTGACCTTGAAGAGCAGTGGCCATCGTTTTAATAAGTTAAAATAAAATATATAAAAAAATTACTATTGTATACTTTTTCAACGGTCTCCAGCTGGGCGTTCGTGCAAAGTCCTATAATTTTTCAACTCTCATTAATTCATATTGTCTAACTTTTATCAATAACGACTTTGTATATAACAGTATATGCACATATTTATATGATTACATTCAAATCTATGTATATGTATACATGCACATACATTTATATACTTATACATATATGTATAAATTACGTTTCGCGCTGTTTGTCTGGGGTAAATTCCTAAAATACTAGACCGATTTTAGTAAAATTTAGCACAGTGTGTCCAGTTTGATCTCACTTAAAAAGTTGATTAAAAGTTAGAAATATAATTCAAATCATATACATAATTCATACAAAATCTTGATTTGGATAGGTCAGTTTGTATTGCAGCTATATGATCTAGTGGGACGGTCAAAACAATTTCTTCGGAGATTGTACCGTTTCTTTGGAGAATTATACATGCCAAATTGTATGAAGAAGATATCTCGACAAACTTGATTTGATTCCGATCTTTCACTTTGCGGTGGGATCGGCGAATAGATATCTCAAAAACTGAGAAAGTGAGTGAGTGAGTGAGTTCATATAGTATATACCAAACAGACGGATATGGATAAATCGACGCAGCTCGTCATGCACATTTCATTTGTACGTACTACTGTGATCAAATTGAAAGGTGAATTTTTAATTAACACTTCGCGTGTTTTTCGAATCGGTACTTTCTTTTCTGAAGTCGGTAGTACTGTTAGTAACATCTATGCTAAATTTCACGTCAAAATATTCATTAGTATTTGAGATACGCGTCGTTTTGTGAGTCTCTAAAAGTGAATTCTTTGATTTTTACTATGTCTGAATTTATTGAACAATGAAGTGCGATAATGCACCATTTCATATTGCATTGATTATTCGTGATAATTTCGCCACATTTTCAACTAATATCGTGCCGCTTCTGGCTATTCAGCAAATTAACAAGATCACTCCGAGGACACTGTTTTGACTCAATTAAGGATGTAAAAGCTGAATCACGACGGAGAATTTTTCCAAGTGTTATGTTGACTGGAAAATTCGTTAGCATAAATGTATTTCAGCGGGAGGGGATTACTTTGAAGGAGATGAAATGAACAAAATTCACCTTTCAATTTGATTACAATAGTATATTTCATCATATATATCAGTCAATGTGTAAGAAATTTTAGCAAATTTAATATAGGACTTTTTGAATCGACTGGTGCATTAGAATCTTTATCGATTGTCCAGTGAGAATTTCATAACATTTCATAAATTGGAAGTAAAGTTATTGCGTTTTAAATGTCAGTATGTTTGTGTTATCGGTGCAAAAATGAGCTTCGAACAAAGAGACAACATTAAATTTTGTTTTAAAATTGGTAAAACTTTTACCGAAACGTTTCAATTGATAAAGCAAGTTTATGGAAATGATTGCCTATCCCTAAGCAGAGTGCACGAGTGGTTTCAACGTTTTCAAAGTGGTCGTGAGGACATAAATGACGATCAACATGTGGGTCAATAAAATCCGTGATCGCCGGAAATTCCATTGAAACTGTACGTGAATACGTCAAAAATTCGCCGAAATTATCATCGATTTATCGCCCTTTGACGGAACATTTGGGCTTACGGAAGATGTGTGCACGGTGTGTACCGCACAAATTGACTGACGAATAAAAATTGCTTAGAATCCAACATTCGATCGACGCTTGTGACAGATTATTTGAGCAAAAATCACATTTTATCCATTAACCACTCCTCGTATTCACCTGATATGGCACTGTGCGACTTCTTCCTTTTCGGAAAAATGCATTTGCTGAAGAAAAGAAAACGTTATGCAGACGTAGATGCCATTCAAAAGGCTTGCACCGGCATACTGGCGGCCATACAGAAAAAACCATTTATTCTGCTTTTCTTTTAATTTCTGTTTACTTTGAAATGCTCTTGTAATATTGGATATAGTTACTACAGTTTAATGCAGAAAATGTTCGAAATCGTTCCACCAGTTACCTAACTCCTATATACATATGTATTACATATACCATTTTAGAAGTTTTTACAAGGAATATGTCGTTCGATTTGTCAGCTATATTCATAAAATTGCGTACAAATATGTTCACGAGTAGTTAAGCAATGTCTGAAGTTAATGATAAATAAAGTGATTTTACGCTGAATTTGAATGATATTCAACATAAAAAAATTCTCTGAAAGACAAAAAATTACATCGCCTCAAAAATATATTCCTAACCTATTCGGATATTTCGAATAACGCATGCTAAAATCTGACGAAACATTTTTATAACTTTATAGGGCATATTACGTTTTCCACGAAGTTTGTAACAACAAAAAGGAAACGTCGAAGACGCTATAAAATATATACAACTGTGTTCGAAATAATACATAGCAGTGTCTTGTGAAAATTATAACAATGTTAGTTTTACACTTAAAAAATTCTACTCATTTAATTTTTTTTATACCAGAACATGGACGCAAATAGTGGCAAACTCTGGGTTTAAATTTTTTTTTTTTTTTTCTGATACAGTTATAACCATATTGCAGTCCCGTTACTTTTTATGCTACGTATTTGCTTTTTGCTTTGATTTAAAATAGCAGTACAAACGAAATTATCATATTGTTTCAAATAATTTGATTAAAATGCGAAAATTTTAATTAATGTTAATTCAAACAACAGTTAGTGAATAGATCGCTCTTTAAATTTTAAAACATATTTCTTTTGTAAAAATTGTTCTAAAGAAGAACGAAATCTCATTTAAGAATTTTGACGGAAGGAAATCTTACAAGTTTATCGAAGATTTGCTCGGATGTTCTGCCAAAATGATTGCGAATGCAAAAAAAATTGAAACAAAATCCCGAAACAAGGGGACGAAAAGAAGCCCTTTCGAGGAGACAGTTGAGGAAAACTGTGGCTTTGGCCAGAGAAAATCCATTTTATACCTAAAAAAAAATTAAAAAATGAGTTAAAATTTAGTTTAGCTGCTTCAACAATAAGAAAAAAGTTGATAATAGCTAAACTCTATGGCAGCACAAGAAAGGTGCCATTACTTAAGCCCCGATATGTGCAAGCCAAAGTTCAATTTGCGGAAGAGCACCTGCATTGGTCAGTCGAAAAATTGCGCAATATATTGTGGTCTGATGCAACAAAAATTGTTTTATTTGGTTCTCGAGGACGCCGACAGTATGTACGAAGGCCAGTAAACGCTTGCCGGACGGTTAAACATGGTGGTGCTGCACTTAATATGGTAAAGGTTCGTTATTTTGGATTCAAGAAAACCTGGATGCCAAATTGTACGTTAAAATAATGGAGTCGACTATGCTCACACGCGAATGGAAAATGCCGTTGAAATGGGTCTATCAAAGAGATAACGACCCCAAACATAATAGCAGGTTGACAAAAAATTGGTTTGCTCTAAATGGAGTTGAGGTTATGGGTTGGCCGGCTCAGTCACGGGGCCTTAATTCAATTGAGAATCTTTGGGCAAAGGTCAAAGAAGTTGTAGGGAAAAAGAATCCGTCAAACACGAAACAAATTATGGAGTGCTGTGAAGAAGGCGTGGAAGGCAATCCCTCTCGAGAAATGCAAGCGTTTGGTGGACTCCATGACTAGGAGATGCGCAACTGTGTTATCCAACAACGGTCATTCGACGAAATACTAATTTTTTAAACTTTTTTTCATATTATTATAATGAATTAATTGATTTTTGATGTAAAGTCCTCAATACTACTGCTATTATTAATCACAGCTGAAATCTTCATTTACAAACTTTTTAATTTATTTAAAGAAGAACTTTATATTATTCTTTAAAGAAGTCATATTTCTTTTGGACTTGAATTAAATACAATAATAATAACTCATAATAAAAATCAATTACACTTTTTTTTTGCTTCATTTGAATTCCTGGTTATGCCACTCCTATTATTACGAACACAGTTGTATATATACAATATATAAAGGAAAGTTGTGTTGAATGAATGAATGATAATGAGGTATGCACTGCGACCTTTGGTCTATTGTGCCCTCTCCTTCCTTACATTTTTACAGTTGTGTTAGTTACACCATTTATAACTCTAGAACGGCTAAATCGATTCGACTGAAATTTGGTGGGGAGGTAGCTTAGGACCAGGGTAAGGACATAGGATACTGTCTATCTCTTTACGTTAAAATTTAATACAACTTATAAATACAACAATTATATTTCAAATCATAATCATATGTTAATTCATGGCTGTAGGAATTAATTGAATATATGCGTACAATTTTAAACTTCTTCCTCAAAAATAATACTCTAATATTGCTAAGTATTTCGAATAGAACAAAAAACTGCCACCAAACTCGCAGTGAAATAGATTATAACGGACTCAGTAATCAGTCGTTGAGTATGTACTACACCAAGTGCATTTAAAATGGCTGATGTCATAATTTTTCCAGCCGCCCTTTTGCAGTCCACTATAATGACTGTCGATTCGACTCCAGGAGCTATGTTTCTATCACCGACGCAAGAATTCGGCTTTATTTCAATTAAAGAGCCTTAAACACTTCTCAAAATTAGGATTGTGAAATTACGAGGTACCTTCTTTGGTCATTTCGCCTGTTTTCAGCTTAGAAAATATCTTTTCAACGGTGGATTTCCCTGATGCAGAGCCCAAAATTCAACAGTATTTTCCCCAAAGAAGCAGTGCTTTATTAACACACGAAATGGCTTTATTATCCATTTTTTTGTAAACTGACACAAGCTGCTTGTATATACTAATAGTTATAATCCAACTAATAGAAATCATGTAGATGGTAGTATTAGTATTATCTATGTATCAGCGTGGACGGGTCCTCTAGTATATATATACACATAAATGATCAGGATGACAAGCTGAGTCGATTTAGAAGGCATTTCCTCAGCTTTGAACCTTTCATATTGAGGGACTATAAAATGAAGATTAGCCGTTCCCCACTTGTTTAACATAATGCTTGGCCCACACCTGGAAGTTCTTTCCTTACAAATTGCGAAAGTGTAAAATTTTGGGTTACACCCGAATTTAGCCTATCTTACTTGTTTATTTAAATAATTAATTTCAGGAAAGGCAAATGCACTATATAGGTAATATGAAGGATGGAGTCATGTGTGGAAGTTCACGCAAGTGAGGAAAGTTTTCTGATCGCCATTCACTTGGGAGTGGCCAGAAACGATTCTTTTACATATGACTCAAGCAGCTCACGACTTCCGGTCCTTGACCAAGTATCCTCTGGGTAGCCTAAGAACATCCGTTTGAAGGTGAGCTAAAGTGAGAAGGCGAAACATTCCCTGCATAGGATTGTGCGCTGGGTTTGGGACCCGCCACGTAAAAAAACCACCCCAATGACAACGCAACAACAGCCTCGGATGAGAGACCGCACTTTTGATGACGACCACGGCAAACGAAATAAGCACTACGAATTGAGGGCATGCACCTGGAATGTCCGGTCCCTTAATTAGGAAGSTGCCGCTGCCCAGCTGGTTGATGCCCTCGTAAAAATAAAGGCTGACGGGACAAGGACAGAGACAAGTAGATCCTTGTGGCATTTACTACAGTGGCCATATAAAGGAGCGCAATTTTGGTGTGGGATTCGTGGTAGGAGAGAGAGTCCGTCGCCGAGTACTATCATTCACCCCGGTGAATGAACGTCTAGCCACAATACGCATCAAAGCGAGGTTCTGCAACATATCGCTGATTTGCGCCCACGCCCCGACGGAAGAGAAGGACGATGTGACCAAAGATGCCTTTTATGAGTGCTTGAAAAGCACTTATGAGAGCTGCCCCCGCCACGATGTCAAAATCGTGCTTGGCGACTTTAACGCCAGGATGGGCAAAGAAGGTATCTTTGGCACTACGGTCGGTAAATTCAGCCTCCCCAAATGGGTTGAGGCTGATCGACTTCGCCGGGGCCCGTAATATGGTTATCTGTAGTAGTAGATTCCAGCATAAGAAGATACATCAAGCTACCTRGCTGTCTCCGGATCGAAAAACCACCAACCATATCGATCATGTTGTGATAGGCGGAAGACACGTCTCCAGTGTTTTAGATGTGCATGCGCTCTGAGGTCCTAACATCGACCGGACCACTATCTTATTGCAGCCAAGATTCGCACCCGCCTCTGTGCAGCAAAACACGCACGCCATCAAACACAAGGAAGGTTCGACGTCGAGCAGCTGCTGCCAGGAGAAGGCGAACCCGACTCCCCCACCCGATGACGATGCAGCAGACGTTCCATCGCCCGACCAGGATGAAGTTCGAATAGCAATTACCCGCCTGAAGAACAATAAAGAGGCGTGGGCCGATGGATTGCCGGCTGAGCTATTCAAACACGGCGGCGCAGAAATGATAAGGAGCATGCATCAGCTTCTTTGTAAAATATGGTCGAACGAAAGCATGCCCAACGATTGGAATTTAAGTGTGCTATGCCCAATTCACAAAACAGGAGACCCCACAATCTGCGCCAACTACCATGGGATAAACCTCGTCAACATTGCATATAAGGTTCCATCGAGCGAATTGTGTGAAAGATTAATACCCACCGTCTACAAATTGATTGGACCTTATCAGTGTGGCGTTAGACCTCATAAATCAACAACCGACTAGATATTCACCACGCGCCAAATCTTGGAAAAGACCAGTGAAAGGAGAATCGACATTCACCACCTCTTCGTCGATTTCAGAGCTGCTTTCGACAGCACAAA
>NW_017536241.1:215240-275699 GCF_001853355.1 Bactrocera latifrons | reverse complement strand
GGTTTCAGACAAGGCGACTCCCTATCGTGCGACTTGTTCAACCTGCTTCTGGAGAAAATAATTCGAGCTGCAGAACTAAATAGAGAAGGTACAATCTTCTATAAGAGTGTACAGCAGCACGACATTCTTTTGACAGACCGAAAAGGAGCTGCCTTTGTCTGAATTTGGTATCCCAAAACGGTCCAGTAATAAGTTATATATTTTTGAGTGCTTATTTATTTACTGATGATATTTGTTTATGAAGACGCATCGGCATTGGCCAAGAATTTTAAATTGATCAGACAATAAATAAGTCTTGCACTATATAAAATAGCTGCTCATAATATCATGAATACTGCTCATAAAACAATACTTAATCTTCCAACATTACTTTATTGATTAGCATGTTTATGGAATCGTTACAGAAATAGCAGAGATGTATTTTGAAATTCATTAAAAACAAAAGTTGATTACATAAATATTGCACCACCGCTTAACACTTACCTCTAAATCCGGTCCTGGATATGAAATACGTTTGACTTTTTCGATTTCGTCTTTGTATTTTCTGTAATATAGAAATAAACAAAATTGTGGGAGTATGTACTACTGTATATTAACTTACAAGTATCAAATCCTAAACAATTTTATATAAACATACACGACATATAACTTATACACTGACCTACATATATATTTCGCATAAGCTTTGTCAGAAAAGCCAAAATCATTATACGTGGTCATTATAGAAAATCCGTTCCGAAATTTTCATTGAGATAACTCAAATAATCGGCGATATATCCAGCACGAAGTCAACAGGAAGTGTTAAACTATTTATATGAGGTATATGGGGGCTCAGGGAAGTATTGACCCGATTCCACCAATTTTGGATACACAGATCTACTACTACAGGAAAACGATTTTGTCTGAACTTCTATTACGTATTATGTAAGATAACATTAGCCGATATTTTCGATAAAAATCAACTATAGATACTGGGAGCCACATACTTGGTACCTAGGGTCTTGAACAGTTTTGTTTGGATTCAAACAATTTTTTGTCATAAACTGGCATGCACTAAAGGCATTATTCGTGCAAAGTTTAATATATTAATTACATCTTGATTTGTGTATTTTAAATTATGATATATGGGAAGTAGACATGGTTGTTTTCCGATTTCACTCATTTTCACAGAGTGACATAGGAATATGAAAGGAATGCCACGTTCCAAATTTTGGCGAAATCGGTCAGTCGGGTCTCAAAATATGTAATTTCACCAAAAAATAAGGACGGTGCCACGCCCATCGTCCAATTTTTACCCCGGTCCCTATAAATTCTTGTTATAGCATCAATTATTGATTTATCGGGCATTTAGTAGTTTTAAACGGTACCGTATTTGGTTATTGTAGCTTAAGTAGCTTAGGACATATCCACATTAATACACACAGGTACCTCTTGCTATTGTGACCCCCTGTGCCAAATTACAGTTTTATATCTTAATTTAGGGCTTAATTATGGCACTTTATAGGTTTTCAGTTAATGGCGATTTGTAGGCGTGGCAGCGGTCCGATTACGCCCATCTACGAACTCGATTTTTTTGTACTAAGAAATCTGCATACGAAGTTTTATGATATCTCAATTTTTACTCAAGTTACAGCTTGCACAGACGGACGGACAGACAGCCAGTCAAACGGATTTCAACTTTTTTCATCACCCTGATCATTTATATAGTATATATAACCCTATATATAGCTCGATTAGTTTTAGGTGATACTTACAACCGTTAGTTGAACAAAACTATAATACACTGTAGCAGTCGGTTGCAAGAGTATAAAATTTTAGCATTAGATATTCTATTACTAACTAAAAGGACCAAATGTCCCAAAAGGGCTCTATCAACAAAATATCTAATGGCTCAGTTTTTGAGATATCGATCTAATATTTTGGACATGTCTATATCTCTTTAAGAAGCTTTATATAGCTGCCTTACAAATTTTGTCGATCAAAATTCAGTCTTTGTATGAAAAACTCTTTTTAATTTTCAATATATCTTCACGAAGTTTGGCATGAATATTTATCCAAAACAACGATACAATTTCCGAACAAATTGTTCCGATCGGACTACTATAGCGTATAGCTTCCTTATAAGCCGATCGATCAAAATCAAGTTCTTGTGTAGAAACCTTTTTATTGGTGAAGAGTATTCTAGCTTACGTGCACTCGAAGTTAAAGTTGCATACTTATTTTTGTCAAAATTAATACATGAAGGTCGCTTTGACTGCTATTCTCTATATATCTGAAGAACCGAACACGAAAAAAAGTCGGTAACACAACTATATTGCAACCTATATGCAATAAGCTATAAACTTTGTTCCGAAAATATTCTGGAAAGAGTTCATTACTATTTTCTAATACAAATAGGTTTCCACAAAAAATTTATTTCTTTCTATTTTTTTTTTGTAATCTCTATGCCGGAAAACTGCACTATTTCGATCAGATGCATAATGCAACCTGCAATATATAATAAGTAATTGCACAAAAAATTAAATCAAAATCAATTGTGCTAGTTAATATGTCATTGTAAGTGATTTATGTGAAATATAATTTTTTTATTATTGTTTTATTATATTTGTGAATTTTTTGGAAATTTTGTAAAATGAGTAGAAAGAGATTGTATCAAATGTGCTAAAAGAATAATCCGTTAGACTTCAAAGCTTTTATCAATTAAAAAAATTCTTATTTTTTTGTACAATTCACCGAAAGATCGAATAAAAATCGGTTTTTACTAATAACGTTAAGTCTGATCTGGCGATACTGTTTCATCTACGCTTTCTATTTCTCATATCTCTTTTATCATACATTTCTGTTTGTTATTATCTTTGTTTGTTAATACAGTAGAGTCCGGTTATAACGACTCCGCTTATAGTGTCCCGCCGGTTATTGCGACGAAAACTCGATGGCTTGGTTGGTCCCCATASAAACTTATATGAAAGGGCCTCCGCTTAGTACGTCTCCGCTTTTAGCGACTAACCGCTTATACCAACGAAATTTTTCAGAATTCAACCGGAAATAGCGACGAAAAAAAAATTCAGCAAAATAATGCCCACAAATTTAAGCATCAAACGACGTAATTAGAAATGTATGTATTTATCAGTGATCGTTGTTGTTGTAAAGGCAGAAATTCTGCCGAGTTGACAGTCCATGGCCGGATAAAAATCCGGGTCCGTTCCGGTTTTCGTAGACCCGATTGTCGTGGGACCGGTATTTATCAGTGATCGACACCCTTGCTTGTATGCGTAGCAGCGACACGAAGGCTCTTACACTCTCACTACTTTCTGTCAGTTTTAGCCGTCGCCTTAGCAACGCTGCTGCTAGAGAGAGATAGTCGAAGTGCAATGTTGATGTCATACAAAGGTTTACAGCTTCGTGTGCAGACCACATAGCCTATTCGATAGGATGTCCCGTTATATTTCTAGTTTCTTCTGCTTTTTTCCAATTTTCCATTTTTTTGAATGCGTAAATTCGCCAAATGTGAGTTAATGCACAAAATGCGCAATAAGGAAGTCATTCAGTTTAAGCTCGACACTTGTGCATTACACCCGCAAAATGTCTCAAAAACGAAAGTACTTGTCTGTTGAAGAAAAAATGCAAATTATTCGGCGCCTGGAAGCCGGTAAGCGCAACGTTTCTCTGGCAAAAGAATTCTGCCTGAGCCACACAACAATTGCCACAATCAAAAAAATAAAGAAAAAATTAAAGCGTTATTTAATAGTAATAWCTTAAAGCCGAAACGCGTCAGAGCTTCAACTCAAGATCAAGTGGACRAAGCATTGTTACAGTGGTTCATATTGCAACGCAGTCGAGGAATCCCATTAAGTGGTCGACTGCTTCAAAAAAAAGCAAATTTTTTCGCTAAGCAATTTAAAATTGAAAATTGTCAGTGGAGAATCTTTGTCTGTACAAAAAATCCATGTTAGCGAGTGGCTAACAAAGGTTTGGCCTATACTACGAAAAAATTCCACTGATGAGGAAATTTTTAATGCCGACGAAACTAGACTATTCTACAAATTAACTCCTGACAAAACATTAAAATTTAAAGGTGAGAAGGAAAATTATTTTAAAGAAATCTGTTTATTGAAATTTTAATTTATAGGTGAAAAATGCACTGGAGGGAAGCTGTCCAAGGAAAGGAGAACTGTGCTTGTTGCTGCCAATATGAGTAGTAATATTAAAAAGCATTTATTGGTTATTGGAAAATCAAAGCGACCTAGATGCTTTGAAAATGTTCAGCCTTTGCCTGTTGACTGCTATAGTAATCGCCGGTCATGGATGACATCTACAATTTTATTAATTGGGTACGGGTTTGGGATGCTGAGCTTAAAAAGCAGAAAAAGAAGATATTGCTATTAGTTGATAATTGTCCAGCCCATGCCCAAATTAATGACCTAACGAATATCACATTAGTTTTCCTTCCACCAAATACGACATCTGTATTACAACCAATGGATCAAGGCATAATTCGAGTGAAAATAACACAGTACAACAGCTAATCTGAGGGGTGAGAAATTCCAAGTCAGGGTGATGGTACTAGGTCAGTATAGTAAAACCCGCAATGGGTTTGGCGTTCGTATGTGTCAGTTTTTTTATGACCTTTTACATTTTTTCCTTATCTTGATGTTTTTTCGCTTAGTTGTAACATTTTCGCAAAAGCGACTGCAAAACAATCAAAAATTAGTGATTATTTAAATTAAGAATAAAAAGTAAAATAAAAGAAATTAATCTAGTTATATTAAGTTTATGAATATCCGTTATATACGACCTATTTTGAAAAAACAAGGTTATTGAATTAAATTTTTTGTTTTGATTTAAAAATTAAATTGTTTTATTTTTAAAAGCCTGGTCATTGCGACCTCCGGGTATAACGACGTAAAATCGTCGGTCCCTTGAAAGTCGTTATAACCGGAATCTACTGTATTTCGAAGTTACGGTATTTAAAATTCCTTTGTACTCCTATAAATACCGGAGGACAAGTATGTACGAAACCTTCTCTTCTCTGATTGTAACTCAGTGCTGGCGGTACTCATCGCAATAAAACATTGAGAACTCTACCCGCTGGTAAAATTAATTTCTTAACACTATCTAACTCGTCAGTGAGAGTATTAATAAGAAATATTTCGCATATTTTTATGTTTGAAAACGCAAATTTTCAAATGAGTACAACAATTCACAGTATAAAATCAGCAGTGCAAACTGCGCAGTATTACCAGCATTTACGGAACAACATGACAACCATAACATTCTTCCATACCTTTTGGGCTGCACATTGGTATGTACTCACCGATTTTGTTCTTCTGAGCGTTTCCTCCTTTCTATTTCTCGCTCTAATTTTCTTTTCCACAAATCGTCAGTTTCGGCAATAATTTCCAAACAGTGTTGAAGTGTTGTCAATACTCCAGAAGCCGTAGCACGAAATGTGATAGACTCTCCCTACCAATATATATTTTAGCTAGTATGAATGAGACTGACGAAAAATTTTGCTACTTTAACGCAATTACCTTAAAATCGATTGGCTTCAGACCATCACCCAAATCCAAAGGTTTTCCTGTTAACTTATTAACATCGACACACGCATCAAAATATCTGTATACAAAACGAAATTGCTGAAACTTGCATTATATAAATATGTTTTTACTAACCTTTGAAGAGTTTCTATCTGTCCGAAAAGAATGTCTTTAAACGTCTCTAATTCTCCAACTTTTTCCTTCAAGTTTCTTTGTGATTTTTTCAGACTACTGCCACTAGCTACAGACACTGTGTTAGATTGCAAAGATATTGCGCTTCCATGACGACGCAACGATGTGGTATCAGTGCTTCCTGACTCCTCTTTATACATCTGAAGTACTTCGACCCAGTGCATGCGATCTTCCGGTGTTTCCGCACGTAAGCACCAATTATTGTAATTGTTAACGACCACATCGAAGCGTAGTTCATCAGTATCGTGAGCCTATAAGCGATTTAAAATAAGGCAATTTAGATAAGGTAAATACAACTAATAAAGCTTTTGAATTGCACTAAGAGCTTAAGAATGCTATTAACCAAAACTACAATTGTTAAGTTTCTCGTCTTTTATGACAATATTCTTATAGTTACTTTAAATTATATTAAAAGTACCTTTTTTGCTTCAGTAAATTTTTTTTTTATTATTATAAGCATGTTTTTAAGGAATCTAGAAGTTGTTACAAGAAATATATATTAATTCTTCTAAAGATACCGCAAAATTAAGTGAAAGGTTAGTTATCAAAAACAAACTCAAAGATATGTATGCGAAAAAATGGTTTACATTACGGTAAATACACGTTTCTTACACGTTACAACATATAAAAAGAGATACATATGTATGTATACCTGAAGATTACTTTATGTTGTGCTAATTCAATAAAAATAAGAAAAAACGTTAACTTTGCTTGCACCGAAGCTAAATACCCTTCACAGGTGCATTTCTGTTAGTAACTATGTGTTCAGTTTGTATGGAAGCTATATGCTATAGTAATCCGTTCTGAACACTTTTTTTTTAGATTATATTGTTACCTTAAGCAGTAATCCATGCCAAATTTCGTGACGTTACGACGTCAAATGCGAAACTTTTCCATACAAGCCCTTGATTCCGAACGTTCGGCTTGTATGGTAGCTATATGTTATAGTGAGCCAATCTGAACAATTTCTTCGGAGATAACATTATTGTCTTAGAAAATAATCTATACCAAACTTTGTGAATATACCTTGTCAAATGTAAAAGTTTTCCATACAAGAACTTGATTCCGATCATTCAGTGTGTATGACAGTTATATGCTATAGTTAACCGATCTGAACAATTTCTTCGGAGATAACATTATTGTCTTAGAAAATAATCTATACCAAACTTTGTGAATATATCTTGTCAAATGTAAAAGTTTTCCATACAAGAACTTGATTCCGATCATTCAGTTTGTATGGCAGCTATATGTTATAGTGAGCCAATCTCAACAATTTCTTCGGAGATAACATTATTGTCCTAGGAAATAATCTATACCAAATTTCGTGAATATATCTTGTCAAATGTAAAGTTTTTCATACAAGAACTTGATTCCGATCATTCAGTTTGTATGGCAGCTATATGCTATAGTTAATCGATCTAAATAATTTCTTCGGAGATTATATTGTTGATTTAGAAAATAATCTGGGTCAACTTTTGTGAAAATACATTGTAAAATGTGGAATTTTTCCATACAAGAACTTGACTCCGATCATTCAGTTTGTATGGCAGCTATATGATATAGTAAACCGATCTGAACAATTTCTTCGGAGATTATATTGTTGATTTAGAAAATAACCTGTGTCAACTTTTGTGAAAATACATTGTCAAATGTGAAAGTTTTCCATACAAGAACTTGATTCCGATCGTTCAGTTTGTATGGCAGCTATATGATATAGTGGTCCAATATCAGCAGTTCCCGTAAATGAAAAGCTTCTTGAAGAGAAAATGACGTCTGCAAAATTTCAAAACGATATCTTAAAAATTGAGGGACTAATTCGTATATATATACTTTATAGGGTCTCCGACCCTTCCTTCCGGGTGTTACAAACTTCCTGACAAACTTAACCCATTCAAGACCAATGTGACTTAGACGTCACGACAACATAGACCTTCTTTATTTACCGTAAAAAAAATGGCTAAGGCAAATTTAATGTAAAATGCAACATAATCTCTTCTTAAGCAGTACGATTAAGTTTGCGTCAGTTGCAGTTTTGCTTGTGAATAGATGCTTTGACGTTAGTTTGGTTTTGTGTGTATATCGAAAACAAGAAAAATGTCGAGAAGGGCAAAGGCCAAAAAGTAAGTATGTATATTTTTTTTACTTGCGTGCAATTAAAAAAAAAATTAAGTATGTAGTATTACTAAAAAATATGTGTAGACAAATATTGCGAAATAAAAACTTACAAGTTATTGTGTTTTACTAGTGTCTGATTAAGTTTTTTATTGCTGTGACGTACACGTTACGTTGGTCCTAATACCCTGGTAGTATATATACTGATTTGTTTATATTATTAGATACTTCGAAAATACGGATGAAATGCTAGATTACCTAGAGAGTTTACAGAGTGATGATGAAGGTATTGACAAAGTGTACCTAGAGCCGCCCGATGAAGGTCAGGTGTCCGATGAAGATTCAGGCGTAGAAGACTGCGGCGGTACCATCGAAAATTTAAGCAAGAAGCAGTTGCAAGCGCCATGTGAATTAGTGTGTATTACCAACGACGATGACATATCTGTAGACGATGCACTGAACAATACGGATGACGATATTGCCAATTTAATTTTTAATTCTTCGAAATTCGTTTCAAAACATTGGAGCAAATTTATTGACAGAATCTCCATCTTTCTCAATTCAACGACCACCAGAAATTCTAGAGGAAGAATTAACTATGCGTACGTATAACAAAACTCCTGATAAAATATCAGTACGTAGTAGAAACAGAAAGACATAATACTTCGAAAAGAAACGGTCTTCGAGCGAAAATACAAAAAGTGCCGGCACCACAATTAACTTGGGTGCATCGCTGGTAAATCAAAACCTTTTTTGTTCTGAAAAAGCAATGCCTCACATATTTTCATAATGAACAAGATCTACCTTACGATGAGTCTATGGTTGTTGTTGTTTTATGTCCCCGTTAGGATGGTGGTATACCAGAAGTATATCCAAAAATGTACGGAAAGAACCCTGCGCCATTGTTTTCCATGCTTGATGATCTAAATGACGAAAAAAGGCAATTACCCTATTGCATATATTTTGATAATTTATTTATTTCAGTTTGTGTCTGGCTCGGTTTGAAAGAGCGGGACTACAATGGCACTGGAAAAATGTGAGAAATTATGATTCCTAGGTCTTGCCCTTTGCCTGATAAAAAGGCTCTAAAAAAGAAATAACGTGGACACATAAAAAGCATAAAACTGGAAAGTGCAGAAATATACACAACCAAATGGACTGACAAGTCTATTGTTACTGTAGCTTCAACGATTTGCGGAAAATATCCAGTGTCCAAGGTCTGTCGATATTCACGAGAACAACGCCGAAAAATCGACGTCCCCCGGCCATATGCGGTAGCCATGTGCAATGCTTCAATGGGACGTACAGATCGAATGGATCAGAACGTAAATGTTTACATAATTGCCGCTAGGGACAAAAAATGGTGCTTTTCGAATTCCGAAAAGTGAAGCAGAATGTTGAACGAAAGAAACGATGGCATCGATCACTTTGTGGAGGTAGTTCCTGGTAATAACTGTCGACGTTACCAAAGCCTGTGTACTAAATGCTTCAAATGCTATCATTTTATAAATGTTAACTAATCTTTTTTTACTCTTCCTTACTTTATCTCGAAATACGAATGTTCCTTTTTTATTTAAGTGAAATGTAAAATACAAAGTATGAGGACCAACGTGACGTATACGTCACAGGCTCCTGGCACGCCTCTGTGAACATTTTGATTTTTTCGGATTTTAATTTAGCAGGTCAAAATTAGTATGTCCTACAAATTTCAATATTTTACGTAAATTTTAAGCGTTCTGTCCTTTATGGGTTAATATACCCTGTTTAGGGTATAAATATAAGAGAGGCAGAAATACTAGCGAAGAGATGCTGCCTAGCAGGGATTCTGCTGAAAATTTTATCGGAAAATTAAGTAAGTAAGGTTAGCTTCTGTAAAGACGGGAATGGTTACCAGATATTAGATTACCGGGGTACATTCGAAATTTGAAGGAACAATTTTTCTTTTGAGTTGTTGAAAGCCGGCGGCGAGGAGCTTGAAAGAAACAGGTTCAAGCTGCTAAGCATGATTTGATAGAATGAATACATGCCCAATGATTTGAATTAACATAAGTGTACTCTGCCCTAACCACAAAACCGAGTTTCCAGTCTACTCTAATTATCAAACACCCTAACTCTAACCACAACCAGTAACTTCGTCAAAATGGGTTAAGCATCCGCAGACCCTAATACTGCCCACCACATCATCACCAATACTCCACACCTGGGGACACATTGGATTTCCCCATAGTAGATGTCAACTATCAAAAGGATGGGATCATCGCTGTTTTTACACATTCGCTTACACACTGCGCCGCGTCGACACCTCTATCTCTTTTATTTTAATCGATATCAATTCTGCGCGCTTCGTTCAACCCAATACGAACAATCAACAACCGAATACTGTTGTCGTCTGCACACCGAAATGATTCAAATCATTTATAAAATTACGTTATTTACATTTTTTAATCATATTGATTTTATATAAAGTGAAAAAATTACTTTTTTGCATTAATTGTTAGTCTTAACAGAGATGATGCTCCAGAGAAAAGTTTTTTCGACTCAAGACCCATGGGTAGACAACGGTGTACACGAGCGATGGATACTACTCTCAGTGCATTACCAACGAAACCAATAGCAAGAACTAGTATATAAAATTTCCTTCTCTTTATAATTATTTTTTGTGTTTATGTTTTTTATTTGGAGGGTTTTATATTATGTTAGGTTTTTTAGGTGAGTACATTGCAAAGTTGATAAAAAAAAAGGTGAAATGAAAAAATAAGTAGTCTATGATATATGGATAAGATGATCGAGCGGTCGAGCAATGATACCTATGCTTTCGTGTGGTTTTTGAAATAATAAACAATTTTTAATGAGTTTTTTTTGCATTTTTCAGTGCATGTGCCATATGGTCATGGCATCGCCAGGCAGATTAGGCCACTGCTATAAGTTGACTTGATTGAAGAATAATATATACTTATATACAAATAATACTTAATGCCTTTCTTTGTATCTAAACATTTTGAAGCTCACTCTCATTGTAAATGCAGTGTTTTTTTTTTTTTTTAAACTATGCTCTGATAAAGAAAACTTAATTCCAACCAATATCCAGGCACTCTATATCGAGCTACCATATCAGGAGGAGAATATACAAGTAAGTGGGGAAGATGATGGAGTATATAAACGTCCAGCACAACTTAATGCTGAATGTGAAAATGTGTTTGAAAAAGGTAGGCGAATCAGTACTTACGCTTGCGACCCATCGGATGTCGGGGACGCGCCCTTTTGACGATACTTTAAATGATTGTTGGTTAAGTTCATCGAAGAAAATTGGTCGCACAACTTTATTAAAATCTGAAGGTCTATTTCTACCCGCTAACAGGGACAGTCATATACTTGGCAAGCGCTAATTCGTTACCAGTGCTTACTATATTTCTCAAAACAAATTTCGAAGACTCATCTCGAGTGTCCCATGTCCCATGAACATTTTTAGAAGTTTTTTTTTAGAGATGACTTACTTAAACATACTCTAAGCATAGAATTTTTGCACAAATTTTTGCTTTATTTTAATGATATTTACAACTCTACTGAGACCTTTCGAGATGTGAGACTGCGAAGATGACCTTCAAAACATTATAGCTTAAGCTTAAATTAAGTATATACTGCACTTCGAGTCATCAATGCGAAAATACATGTTAGAGGAAATTAAGTATATATTGCACTCGAGTCATGAAATATAAAGTAAGGTTTGGCACATGCGCAGCTTCATTTTTGTGTATGATTGACGAGTTTTTGCAAAAAGAATTTTCGTTATCGTTTTATTTGACAATATTTCCACTGGAATACCATTTCGGTACAATTCGAGAAAACGGAACGGCAAAGAGGATATTCGAAGGGCGTGGAAATAGACATAACAACCTAAACAGGGTTAGACCACCGAAATAACAGCAGTTGGCCGGATGAAATCCGGGTCAATTCCGGTGCGCAGAACCAGGTGTTGTTATGGTTACGCCGACCAGACTTCGGACGCAACAAATTTCCGAAAATCACTGACCGCCATTCACAGTGGACTCCCTTGCAGTGAATGACGTACTCGGAGAAACGAGAGCGCAGCTTCGTTCTGGATACTGCAGCAGGTTAAGCTCCTACCTATCCAGAATAGTCTCCCACATATCCAATATATGTCCTGCGTGTAATGAGTATCCGCATGATACTGAACACCGTCGAAACAGCACGCTTCTTGGGCCTTCCGTTAGATCACGTCGACGACAACTTAACTAATTTTTACCATTCCAACGGCGACTATGTAACCGCTAAAACAACAACAGGGCGTAGAAATCAAAGAAGTTTTATCTGACAAAACGGGTAGATAATGATTGTTGTTGTTATTGTTGTAACAAATCTCCTTCGCTAAGACAGGACTGACCACCTTGTGATCCCATACGGAAGTAAGAGCGAAGTGTGAACAGCCTGCAAAAATGTGAGGAGGATTTTTTTGCTTTTCTTCAAGCCATATCACACATCCGAACATTTTATACGCTTGCAACTTGCAAGGTGAAAGCCAGGGAAATACTTTAAGATATACAACGTTAACCAGAGACTTGCAATGCAAACAATTTTATATATTTACTAGATATAACTCCTATACTGACAGACATATAGGATTTGATAGAAAAACGAAAATCATTGGAATTTAGGATAGTATCGACCAGATTTTATCTATTTTTCCAATGCCACATACTATTAACCAGTCAATCGGATGTTCAAAAATCCTGATATTTGCTATAAAGGTATATGGGGCAAAAGGAAATATTGGTCTGATTCAATCCATTTTTTACATGCAGACATACCGTTGTCAGAGAAAGATTATGTCTGATTTTCAATTATATATTTCACACATTGAATAATATTTTCGATCAATAGTCAACCATAGGTAGTGTGGTTGTTGCTGTTGTTGTTCTAACGGTTATCAGTCCCCGTTAGGATGGTAAGGGTTATCCATGTTGTCGTCGACGTCATCTAGCGGGAGGCCCAGGAAACGTGCTGTTTCGACGGGGTCGGACCAAATGGGAAGGGTTATTAGATGAGTAGGGTTGGCAGGGCATGTAAAGAGGTGGCCAGTGTCTTGCGGAGATTCATTGCATGCAGGACATATATTGGATATGTCGGGGTCTATTCTGGATAAGTATTGGATTAACCTGCTACAATATCCAGAACGAAGCTGCGCTAGGATTAGGTAGTGGGGTCGAACTAATCGGTATCTAGGGACTTGAACATTTTTAGTTGGATTTGAACAGTAAGATAGCATACAAAGTTTCATCTCGTTTTTAAATGCTTCTTGATTTGTGTACCGAAAAGTGAAAGAATTAAGTGAAATTTGAAATTGTGCTATATGGGAAGTAATCGTGGTTGTACTCCGGTTTCTCCCATTTTCGCACTGTTACATACTAATTTGAAACCAATGCCACATACAAATTTTGTTAAAATCAGTCTGTCAGGTCCCAAAATATGAGATTCCCCTAAATTGTGTGCCCTGCCCATTGTCCAATTTTTACATCGGCTCTCATAAAGCCCTCCCACACCACCTTGTAGGTAAAATTTAAAGAATCTGGCGTATTTAGTTATTGTGTTTTTGCGTTTTTAGTAGTTTTGAACAGGACTGTTGGAGAGTAAGCGGGGTTATCTCCGATTTCATCCATTTTCACACTGTGCGTAGTTCTTATAAATCTTATAATATTTGAACCGACAGAGTTTGGTTATTGTAGCTTTATTGTTTTAGGAGATATGTACATTCAACTTATTAGAGGGCAGGGCCACGTATACTTTGTCAAAAAACTTTCCACATCTGTGGCTATTGCGATGCCTTAATTTAGTGGTTAGTTATGGCACTTTACATGTTTTCGGTTAATTTCGATTTGTACTAAGGAACCCGCATACCAAGTTTCATTAAGGCATCTTAATTTTTGCTCAAGATACAGCTTGCACGGACGGACGAACGGACCGGGAGACAGCCATCAGGATTTCAATCAACTTTATTCCTGATCATTTATATATACATGACCCTATATCTATCTCGCTTAGTATAACCATTAGGTTAACAAATACAATGAAGCAACAGAGTTTAAAAATATAAGTGTAAATTCCTTAAAAATCGAAAAAACACGCTTTTTAAATTGTGAATTTTTGAATTTTAAATGCAAATATCTTAAGGGCGACTGTATTATAGAACCGGAGACTATCTTCTATCAGCAATTCATTTAGATCTAGTAGGAGGTACACCTTTTTGTGATTACAAATAGCACGATTTCAAACACTATGGCTAGGTTTGTATGTTTGAAGTTAATAATAAACTTACTTTGATTGCAGCTTTACTCAGAGATATAGCTCCACGGCAACCAAGGTCTGACTCCGACTCTGACTTATAATAAGAAAGAGTGCCATTCTTCAGAACTATATAACGTGGTTGCCAGCCATATATATAATTTGTCCATTTGCTGAGATAACCGCGGAGTTCGATACTGTTATCTAAATATTCATTATCTGAATCATCACTTTGTGAACTAGTATCAACGGGATAAGAATTACGTATCGTTCTGGGATCTAGTGACTTAGGAGGTGTCGAAGACAATGTTCCGATAGTACTTGCTAAAGTATTTGAACTTATGATTGTTGAATAAGAGGATACTCTTGATTTTGTCTCTGATTCTGTGATTAAGTTATCATCCATTTTATTGCTTGTCAAGTAGCTACGATTTTAATGGAATTCTTATATGCTTGTATATTTATCCACCTCATACACGTTTCACAAAATCCGATTTCGATTCAATTAGATGGTGCACTCGAATGAAAATGTATTTAAAGCAGGCGTATTTTAGATATTATTTTATGCAAAAGATATGAGTTAACCGGGATACAATATATTTAAAGCTTTGTTTAGAGCATTTATAAAAACTTATCAGGGATAATAGAAATTAAAACATAGGGCACATGATTTACTTTAAATGTCATATCATCTTGCAACTCTTTATTACTTTCTCACACACGACATTTTTAACTACACCGTTGAGCTAATTCTTACACGAAAACATGATCATCACAAATTATAAAAACAAACTTCAGAACCTGCAACAATAATAATTCAGTGTTACAAAAGCAATGAAATATACGTGAAACCAACTTGTAGAAACACCGGGTGCCTACGTAAGTAACAGGGTGGCAAATAAATTGTGCTTCAAAAACTTTAGGGTGTGAAATCTATTACAACTACATTAGATTTATTTTTTTTATTTTTTTCAATTTTATTTCATTTGTGAAAATTGTGTTTAAGTTTTTAAATAAAGAGATGATTAAAACCAATATATTTTTTCTAAGTAAGACAAAAAATTTCGTCTAGCAATTACGTTTTATATGCCATGTTTATATTTAAAAAACAAAAAACACATATATCTCAAAATTATTTTTTTCAGTCACTTAAGCCATGCGCTTTATTGTTGAATATTTTTAATGCGTCTAGTTTAAGGTTAAACTTCGTTTATAGGTACCAATATCCTTCTGTGTCATTAAGCCTTTTGCAAAGTTTCATCTATATTCTAGCAGAGTACTTTTTTTATTCATTATGAAGTAATTTCTAAAAACTTCGAAAATAATTTAATCATTATTTTTTAGAACGACTGTCAATCCATTAAAAAAAAATCCACGATTCATTGAACTCGCCCCTTTACATTTCCTTGTTCTCTCTCAAGGAGCCTTACAGATGTAAAATAATTTTCGAGGTACATGTACTCATCCTTTCCGCATTCGTCTTATGTGAGACACAAAACCAGGAATAAAGGGATGTTCAACTTATTCCAGTGTGAGAGCACCTCAAAATTAGCGTTTTTTATAACATTTTCCATTATGACCAGATTGGACAAAATAATAATTTTGGGCATTTGAATTAAAACAACCCACATTTAGTGCGAATAAAAATTACTATATACTGGTTATTTATTATATGGAGAAACTATTTAAATTTTTTTAAAGTATATTAGAATAACTGATATTTGACCTTTCAATGCCCAATAAAAGGATTTAATAATTTTCCATTGAAAATAACACTATAATGCTTCAAATTACAAAACCTTTCATCAAATACCTTTAAATTTCACAAATTTATTTAATTTTCATTGTTTTACATTTTTTATAAGTGGTATTGAACGATGCAACGTATCCCTCCGTTTACATATTTTTTTGCTAAGATTTCAATCTGGCCATCGCTCGTTTCCAATTGTTAAACGTCAAAACCTCCTGAACTCGATCAACTGTCAAAGTTTAGGTGGTTTTGACGTTTAGCWATTRTTYTYYCACTTCCAGTGAGAGAGGAGTTAAACATCTCATTATCTCTGCACAAAACCATTCTTTCCCCTTCCCCTTACCCTCTCGCACTTTTCTTCAACAGCTGCATCCTTTCTTTAATGTATTGAAAATAATTTATGGTATCGCTTAATACTCTTAAAACTAATCATAGACTCATCAAATGATAATTTCTTTGTTCCATGATATACTTAGCTGCTGAGAGCGATGGTTGAAAGCTTTAATCCAAAAAACCGAATTTTATATTTTTTCAGGATTTTATATTTTTTATCATAGCATCTGTTCCGTGACATTGATTCCAATATTGTAGATTATGCGCTATTCACTAAATCAATACACTCGATGGCGGCAGTACTGTTAAACAATTTACGTACCAGTATGATCAAGTAAACTTTTTAAAAACTACTTTCCAAATAATGTCAATATCAAGACAAATTGGTCTCTCAGAATGAACAGACTTATTTCGGAACAACACTTAAAATCGTGCAAATTTAATACCAAAATAATGGTTCAATTCGCGTGTTACATCCAATATGCGGTCGACATAATCTTCCAGCAGAGTCGAAAATTCTAGCAACCATGGATCGGTTTCGCACCATATTCACCCTTTTTGGATAATGCGTATAGACGATGTATAGTTCGCACTGAATACGCTTTACTGCTGTAGAGCAAAATATCGTATAGCTCGTATTGGGAGCATTCACTGACAGCGCGAAGCATGTATGGATACTCGACTTTAATTCTTGCAAAAGTTGGAGTTTGTAAACTTGCAACCAACGCTCCCCTAAATCTCCCTTAAAAAGGGTTGGCACAGCCCCAATTTCTGTGCGCGATTGTGAACACACTCATTCAGGTCTTCTTCGATATTCTGCTCTACAGCAGTAAAGCGTCTTCGGTGCGAACTATACGGCATCTATACGTCCATTTTCCAAAAAAGTGATCGTGGTACGAAACCGATCCATGGTTGCTAGAATTTCCGACTATGCTGGACGATTATGTCGACCGACTATTGGATGCAGAGCGCTATGCGTCGCGTGAACCGAAGGAACCGAAGGGTATCCGTATTGCCTCATTGAAAACCATTTGACTAAACATGTACCAGTTTCTTGTATTTAAAAGATCCAGTTGGTTGACCAATTGTTCTTGATATTGACATTATTGGAAAGAAGTTTTTAACAAGTTTAAGTTGTTTAATAAGAGCTGACACACTGTGTCTTGATATAGTGAACACTGACTAGGTCAAGGGTCCAAGCTCTCTATACAATAAAGAAGTTTTTCTGTTTTATAAATGTGCCAAAATTACGCATTACTCGTTTTGCAAAGTAGATTTTTTTAACAATATTAACGTTATTATTTGCTTTTATTATATACAAGTACACAATATGTGTATAAGAACAATAAATACTAGAGTTACATATAAATAAATATTTTATGGATATATTATAACAATAAATTATAAATTCGACTTAGATTGATGATGAGCAAATTGCTATAAATGACTTTTATTGAACATTACTGTAAATTATTCAATTTCCCGAAAACACAAAGGTTGCAAAAATTCTATTCACAGCTTTTTTCTATTTAAAAATATTGTGTTTAAGTTTTTTGTTTAGCAGTAGTTCTCACATGCTAAACAACTTTTTCTTTTTTTGATGGTTTTCTGTTTGCTTCGCTGTTGAGAATTTAAATAATTTATCAGGGAGTTCTTCCTTGATAACCTCATTTTCTTGTAATTCATCATGATCGTCCGTTTGTGATTCACTGTAAAGTAAAAAAGTAAACGATGCTTTCAGTTATTCATACAACTTTTTATTATTTAATTTCTATAGAATTATCAAATGAGAGTGTATAGTTTCATAAAACAAAAATCAAAGTAAGATTGTGGGCATTCAATTCGGAAAAATTTTCGAAAAAAGTTTTTAAAATCTCGTCTTAATATTAACAAATAAGGGAAATGATAACAGTTAACAAGATATTCAGCAAATTTTATAATTTCACTCTGCGTATTAAAGTAGAAAAAATAAATACGATCGTTCGTCTTAAAATTTTGGATCTCATCTTTAATAAATGCAACTTATATTTAATGGCAAATAAAACAATTAAATAATTCCATATCGAGTAGTTGTTATATTTTTTATTTCAAGATTAAGTACATACTTCTCTCAGATACGCAGTAAGGGGACCTAAAACTTTTGGGCCGAAAACACTATTACCCCCAACCATAACGGTTACAAGTTTTAACATATTATAAATAACTATTACGTTTTGAATCAATTTATATACTATAAATATGTATATAATAGAGGAAAACGAATACTTATTTATTTCCGCTTTTTACTCTGAAAAATAAGAAAATCCGTCTAAGTGTGAGTTTTAGCTTTCTACTTTTTCTTACTATCGAGATATCTCAAGTTGCAGCTTGCGCGGTCGGACAGAAAGACAGTCAACCGGACTTCAACTTTTCTCGTCACCCTGATCATTTATATAATATATATAATCCTGTATCTATCTCGCTTAGTTTTAAGTGAAACGTAACATCGGTAGATGAACAAAAGTATAATATTCTGTAGCAATTGGTTGCAAGAATATAAGAAATAATAAAATAAGATACCATTTTGTAGATGAGGAAAATTCACATTAGTTTTGCAATTTAGTTAAATGCTTTTTTTAATTGTGTTATAAAAATCATAAAAAATTTCTTTAAAATATCTTTTAAATGGTTAGATTCACGAAATAATACAATACAAAAACGTCCGAGAAGATCCCTTGTTTTCGATACAAATTTTATTCGGAGATGAGACCCATTTCTGTCTCAATGGGTATGACAAACAAAATTACCGCATTTGTGACGAAGAACCGCCTGAAGAGATTGAAGAGTTGCCAATTCATTCAAAAAAAAAACAACTGTTTTGTGTGGTGTGTGTCATCAGTCTTCAAAAATGATGCCGGTGAGAACGTAACCGTCAATGGCGACAGTTATCGTGCCATGATAAAAGACGTGTCATTCGCCAGTTATCAATCGAAATGCTCGTACCAATTATCGAAAATTCGACTCAACGGATGGACAATCTGAGACGTAGCCGCGGCCAACATTTGAAAGAGATAATCATCAAATAAATAAATTCCAAAAAATGTTCTTTCGAAAGATAATAAACATTCCCCATTAAATTTGAAGTTGCTGTGATTTTTCTTTAAAAATGTGTTATCACCAGTTTATATTTTTGGGTTTAAACAACCGTATATCTGATATAACGGATTTTTTCAAAGCTATTAAAAATGGTCTTCACCGCTAACTCCTTCGAGAAAGCAATTTTATGCATTTGCTAAATTCGCTACAATTACCTGTATTTATCCTTTTGCGTTTCTCTAAATATACTCTTTGGACACTCTTTATAATAGGGAAAACATTCACCGGGAGCTTTCCGACCCTCTCCAATCTCCTGGGCGCGCACATATTCCGGAATAAGTTCGGCAAATGGTGAATTAGATGCACTATTTAAAAATATTAATTAATTTGAAATTATTATTGTATTCATAATAAGGTGCTATTAAATTAAGCTTACGTTAAAAACAGTTTCGTTATTTCGCCGAGTACGCCTAAGTGTTGCAGATTCCGGGAATGAACTTCGCATATTGTACGTAGTAAACAGGCTTTTCCATTTATACCAAAAGTTCCAAGTAAATCCTCCACCACTCCATAAAGTATTACTCTAATTAAATCAAATTATTTATTTCGGCACATATTTACTAATGTTAATCGATATATGGAACTGTATGTTATTCTCTTATATACCTTTCGCCACCATGAAATGCATGTTTAAAATGTTCCGGTAGTCGCGGCAACTCTAATTTTTCTACATTTTCGGAATCCATTTTTATTTTAAAGACAGGAGTTTCCTTGTCTAAAGGCTTACTCTGTGCAGCCAAATCTCGTTTACTTTTATAATTGAGATAACGAGCCACATAGTCTCCAAGCACATGCCCTGTTGATCGACCAAACTGCCTTGTGAATACAGGTGGCAAATCACCCAAAGGATTTGATTCATCCGTTAAACCGAGTTTGTCAAAATCAACTGAAATTTCAAATATAAATACAATAATTTTTCATAAAATAAAAGTAAATGTGCATGTTAAAAAATTCCTCCCTTCTAGTAAAGAATACTAAGTTCATGCGGAAGCTCACATTTAATAATGTTTCATATTCAATATTAATAATTTCAATTAATTAAATATATCGCGAATCCCTGAAAAAAATCAGTAAAAACAAGCGATTAGGATGGTAAAACGTATTGAAATCCTACTAATGTCCTGTCTGTTCGTCTGTGCTAGCAATAACTTGAGATTAAGATAACTTAATGAAACTTGGTACACATATTTGTCAAAAATAGATAAAATCCCTTAGACGCCATATACATAATATACATTTTTCCCCACTCCTATTTTAATGCTACATATAATGCTTTTCGTTCTTTTAACAAGTTATATATATACGAGTATTATAATATATTGTTCAGTGTGTGAGTTATATAGTATATTGATAAAATCGCCGATATTTACAATTTGCAAAAGTATAAAATGTTCGAGTACACCTGAACTTATCCCTTTCTTATTTGTTATAATATTAAACTGGTATATTATATAATACATAGGTAGCCGCTGTTATGAATATTTGAAATTAGATAGCAGTTGTATGTTATAGAGCGATATTGTAACCCAATTAGTCCAATATTAAATTTTATTTATAAAACCATCAATTCAGCCTCTTTGCTTGAGTACGAGTATTTATTTTAAGTCTTAACCAACTTAATTACCAACACAATTATAACTTTAAACCGAATCATGGATAATATTTACACCTCGAAAATAGAGTTTTTTTCATGGACAATAAGTAGTAAAGTATATTTACAACTGTAAGTATTTATTTCGAGTTCTATAATTTATTTACAAAATGGCAATATTAGCAGACCCCTTGTCTCGCATTCCTGTACTAGTCAGAGCTTGTTATGGAAAATGTCCTCATTTTCATGCACTTACTTTCAAATATACATAAGTAAGCTGATATGTGACTCCGGATTTGCCATAAAGCCGGCAATTGAGATAGGCATAGAGTTTTATATATCAATATGATCACGCGACGAATTAAATTACGGATATTTGCCTGTCAGCCGTCTATCCGCGTCAGTAATAAAATTGAGATATTTGGATGAAATTTGTCACTTTGAGATTGGTATTGAAAATGGACAATATTAGATTATTTCCACGCGCTCAAAATCCCGCTTATTAATAAACTATGGATACAGAAACTAAGTACAGAGAATCTTATTAAGGAGGAGTATCTTACTATCTAGACATATCTCAATATCACATCTCTTACAAACCACTACAACTATATCAAAATCAAACAAACTTCATACTATTATGAATTGACTGGATCAAAGTAGGGGAAATACTTTCACGTGTTGGCAAAACTTTATTTTTTAGATGTTGCGAAATAATTCAACATTCATTGTTCGACGAAATCGTGAGTGGATTACAATCAAATATGTACGTTATCAACATATACAGGGTTTGTCCGGAAACTAATAGGACTGATTTTTTTCCACCGCGACTGTACTTCGGAGCGTGCGCGCACCGAGTGGATTCGGTAGAGGGCGTCCTTAGCTAACGAACTAGTGGCTGGTCAGATGTCTCCGAGCACCTGGAGAGTAAGGACAAAAATTTTCGCAAGACGTATTTCTGTGAGGGGTGCAAACCGAAAATTCAGCGTTGTTACAGCAGACGTAGGCGATTAAATTCTGTCTTAAACTCGGTGTATCTGCGACAGAGACGTCTGATATGATCAAGCAGGCTTACCACGATGTTGCTTTAGCAAGAAGTGGTGTGTTTCGGTGGCACCAGGCATTTTTGGAGAGCCGGGTAGAGGTCGCTGATGAAGAACTCAAACCGTCGCCGAAGTATTCGTTTAATTGCCCAGAGGTTAAATTTACCAAAATTTGTGGTTCATGACATTGTGACGGAGCCCTTGAACATGCGCAAGGTGTTCCCGAAGACGGTCACAAAAGTGGTCACTGACGACCAGAAATTGTGGCGATTGGATGTGCCCTTTTTTGTTTCCAATTCTGAAAATTCCTATGAAAGTCAAGCATTTTGAGACGGCAGAGGGGATCCAATCAGCATGCACCTCGGCTCTCAAGAGTATTCCGGACAATGCCTTCATCGCTGCATCGATACAGATAGAACCTATTTTGAAAGTTTTTAAGTTAACGATTGGTTCAATAAATGTTTTTAATTCGACTCATTCGCATTACTTTCCGGACAAATCCTCTATTATATGCCATAGACTAAACTAGTTAAGTACTAGTAGTTATGACTTTATTTTACTTCAGATCACAGAAACTTACATATATATATTATAATCATCCGTAAATGAGATATGTATATCTGTCATAAACTCAACCGAGAAGGCTTAATTTAATATATTGAGTTGATATGCCCATAAGGATGAGTTTTGAACCAGGTTCTGAACCAATTCCATTCATACTAATCGGTTTAAAGACAGGTGGGAAAAGTCAGACTTTTGGCGTTGCTCAAAACGTGAAACGTGAGGCAGGTTACCGTCAAGACGGTACTTGTTGGAAATGAAGATCGATGGCGTTAATTTCAGCAAACTCCGGGAAAAAATTCGCTCAACATCGTGTTATCACTATTAACAACGAGGATGGTAATGGCATTTCCTGACACATTTCGAAATAAAACAAGTAAGGAGGGCTAAGTTCGGGTGTCACCGAACATTTTATACTCTCGCATGATAAAGTGATAATCGAGATTTCAGGCGTGGTTGTGAACCGATTTCACCCATATTTGGTACATGTCATCAGGGTGTTAAGAAAATATTATAYACCGAATTTCATTGAAATCGGTCGAGTACTTCCTGAGATATGGTTTTTGGTCCATAAGTGGGCGACGCCACGCCCATTTTCAATAAAAAAAAAAACTGGATGCAGCTTCCTTCTGACATTTCTTCCGTAAAATTTAGTGTTTCTGTCGTTTTCTGTTAGTCGGTTAACGCACTTTTAGTGATTTTCAACATAACCTTTGTATAGGAGGTGGGCGTGGTTATTATCCGATTTCTTCCATTTTTGAACTGTATATGGACTGTCTCTTATACACATCTAGATGTGTATAAGAGACAGAGAAACGACTGTATACAATTTGGTTGACATAGCTATAGTAGTTTTCGAGATATGTACAAAAAAGTTAGTAGGGGGCGGGGCCACGCCCACTTTTCCAAAAAAATTACATCCCATACAAATGCCCCTCCCTAATACGATTATTTGTGCCAAATATCATTTTAATATCTTTATTTATGGCTTAGTTATGACACTTTATAGGTTTTCGGTTTCCGCCATTTTGTGGGCGTGGCAGTGGGACGATTTAGCCCATCTTCGAACTTAACCTTCTTATGGAGCCAAGAAATACGTGTACCAAGTTTCATCATGATATCTCAACTTTTACTCAAGTTACAGCTTGCACGGACAAACAGACATCCGGATTTCAACTCTACTCGTCCCCCTGATCACTTTGGTATATATAACCCTATATCTGACTCTTTTAGTTTTAGGACTTACAAACAACCGTTATGTGAACAAAACTATAATACTCTCTTTAGCAACTTTGTTGCGAGAGTATAAAAAGGCCCGATGATGCCGCCTGTGATATGGCGTACTGAACGGTCAATTGTAGGGGACGCTGAACCACACGAGGAATAGCGACAATTTTGTTTGCTGACGACAGACACTATATATTGAAAGATTAAATTCGAATGCATGCAAATTTTTGGACATCATTCAGAAATTTTTGGCCTTATATTTAGGCTGTTTTAAATTCAATAAAATAGTTTTTTTTTGGCTTAATATCTTCCAAAACTATTTAAAAAGATATTTGTGTTTGTAATAGATCAGCACCTCGACCACGCGTCAGTCGATAATCGAAAATTTGAAATCCGTTTTTTGGAAATCATCTTTTTGCAATTCAACTTCTACTTCAAAACATATACAAAATTATTAATTTTTAATTTTTCAGTAGCTTTCTGAGGCTCCTATACTTGTAGAACACAAATGTATACACATTAACAATATATTTTTATTCAATGAACTGTAACAGCTGCAGTACGGATTACTCTGCCATATTTCAAAAAGTTGATTTTTAACAATAAATTAACCGACCATTTTAAATTTGAAAATACTCACTTGTCAATGGGAAGCTAATGGATACATTGGAAAAGAATCCCTCTGGAGGATGTCGGACTAATGGCATTGAAATTGTCGGCGTAATTGTAAGTGCAGTGCCTGGCGGCAAAGCAAGTCGACCATCCTCTGTTATCCACACCAAACGTTTTCTTCTTGAATGAGTTTGTTTTGAATGGTCGGCGACAAACCCATCGCTTTCAATTTTGGCTGTGAACTCGTTCTCTCTACTATCTCTACTACTATGCAATATTGCCGTTGCGGTACTTGTAGCTTCAACAGCAATTATTATTATTAATGCTATCAGAAACACATACGTATAAGTAAGTTGTTCCATACTTCGGGTAGTATGGTGAAGTTCGCACGTTTCTGTATATTTGCCTGAAATCAAAATATAAAAAAATTAATTATTATTAAACCTTGATACACACGCAACATGTTACTCATAGTATATTTTTGTTCACCGGTTCACGATTTTTTAGAGCATCCGAAGCTAATCAAGATAAAAATATAGTTATGTTGGTATGTAAGTATATCAAAATAATTAGAATAAACAAAAGGTATCTGTCTGTCTATCTGCCCATCCGTCTGTCAGAGCAAGCGATGTATACTCCAAATCTCTCTCTCTATCCGTCTACCAAACAGAGCCATCATATTCTAAACGGAAGCACTAGGCACAGAGAACATGTGGGGTGTTCTATTGATACAGAAAGCAACCATATACTCGGATAGCTAAGCGGCCTTGCTGGCCTTGTCGACGCCAAAGACTAACTCCAGCGTAGTCAACCTGGCAGGTTAGCTGCAAGTGTAAATAAATTGGGTTCCCGGTCACAGGAACAAGCAGACGAATAGGCCATACTAGGAGCCTCTTTAGACGAATCAGAGGTGGAAATAACACAATGCCACCTGGGAACGACCAAGAGCTACTACACGCATTTCGAGCAAATAGTTCACAAAAGTTGGAAATCAATAACCAACTGCTAGCCATCAAAGCGAATAATGATCAAGTACGGTGAGACTATAAGTAAGGGCTTTCTAAATATAAAAGGCGCTTTGGAGGACATGCGTTAAAAATGTATAAACAATAAATAAGAAAAGAATAAGGAAATAGTCTATCACAAACCCGGCACAGAATATTTTGGGCTTAGCTTTAGAAGCTCCCAATTGCCGAAAATGCTAATATTCGTACCTATAGCTGACTTTATATAAAAAAATCACATAATATTTCCTTAGTGTAGGTGTTAAATTTATGTAGCACTCCTGTCAGCACTTCACAACTTGTTCAAGTATATAATAATGCGACTGATGTGCAAAGAGGTATGTGGGGTATTTGACTATAAGTACACTTACAGCTCTTTTTTGTAATTTTAGTAAACGGTAATGGTTTGATCCCTACACCCCTTGACAACAACATAAAAAATTTTACGTGTTATGAATTTTTTACTATCGTTTTCGGGTTTAGCAAAATTTGAAGGAACAGCCTCTAACATCATAGTCACAAAATGTCTATAAACTAGTGTAATCAGTTGGTCAAATACTTATAAATGTGAAAAGAATAAATGTAAATATTATAATTCATTTTCTAATCTGATTTTATACTCTGTTTTATGGCTAAAGAATTTTATGTTAGTGACATATAGTAAAAATTATGTAGGTAACTACATATTGTTAATATTACAGAGGTTAAATAAAACGCTACACAACTCCGGTATAACTTGGTGTAAATATAATTTATATATTTTGTCATACCCATTTTGGACGCATGTTCTCCAAATGGTCAATGCCCTGTTCAAGGACGTAGCCAGGTAGGTGCAGGAGTGGGCAACTGCCCCCCTCCAACCAGCAATGCAGAGCAAGTAACGAATGAACTCCTTGCACCAGCGCGAAGAGTTTCAACTAAGCTAGATATAGAACTATCTTTACCGCGTTTAGCTGTAAAACAAAAACATAGAAGCAATCCTCCATCAAACAACGAAGATGGGAAGGCTACGCTGTATTGTGACTCCATATCTTGACTTCTTAACAGCTTCGTTTAAAATAAGATTTGCCGTGAAAAAACTCCAGCATTTGCGCTATCTCGGTTGCATCCATTGTATATGGTCAAAAGTTCAATTGAAGACGTTTTCGAAAACTCGAAACTATTCTAAAAGCATTACGATTTAGATGTCAGCAATGAATTGAAACTTTGGTACAATTTATGGAAAAATAAAAATTTATCAGAAATGGAATTAAGAGAAATTGAAGTTGTTGAATTGATCAAACAGGCAGATGAATTTTACCCTTCAATTCGAAAAGCTTTCAAAATATTATGTACATTACCATGCACTACAGCAACGGTGGAGCGTTCATTTAGTACGCTAAGGAGAGTTAAAACTTGACTTTGGAGCACGATGGGAGAAGAGAGACTATCTGGTTTATGTCTGATGAGTGTGCATCGCACATTTGTGAAAGAACATCAACAGCTCATTGAAGAAAAAATCATCAATAAATTTTCAGAAAATCCTAGACGTCTACTACTTGCATAAAAATTTGCAAGTTAAAAAAAAAATTGAAATTAATAGCTTCGCAGGCATTCTTTATGCCCAGTACTTTCGCTTGGAAGCTGCCACCTGAGTTCGGTAGTTGGATAGAGAGAGAAATGTCCAAATCATCGGAATGTACTCCCGTGCCGACTCCACAGTCCATTTTGGACCCGTATAGTATCTTCTATTGAAATTCTGCGTAACTCCTGCACATGCTGCTTTTTGTATTGTAATGTCGTCGTATATCTCATACAGCTCAGCGATATTCGTGGTGGGACCATAAATCTTCCGCAAACCTTTCTCTCGAAAACTCATAACGTCGATTCATGTTGTTGTTGTTGTTGTAACGGCAGATTCATCGATTCATCAGATGATATCGTTGTCATCGTCCATGCCTCTGCACCTTATAGAAGGACGGGTATAATGAAAGACTTAACGACCAATAGAGTTTGAGTTTTCTCCGTCAAGAGAGGACTTTACTTCTAACTTGCCTACTCAGTCCGAAGTAGCACCCGTTGGCAAGACTTATTCTGCGTTGGATTACGACGCTGACATTATTGTTAGTGTTGGTACTGGTTCCAAGATAGACGAAATTATCTACGACTTCAAAGTTATGACTGTCAACAGTCGCGAGTGCGATGACTTTTTGTTTGATAACTGGTTTTGAGTTTAAATGTCTTGTTTTACCGATGTCCATAACGGCTAAAAGAAAACATCGGGGATATTTTAATATATTATTATTATCGATTTAGCCATGTCTGACATTCTATCCTTCTATATATGAGGTCGGTTTTAAATATATCGTAAAGTGAATTTTCAAATTTCACGGTGCGAAACAATTTGGATAGAAAGAACTAGTAAAACGTTTTCCGTTGACCGGTTCCATTTTCAAATTTAGTTAAACATACATAGAGACATTTGCTATAAGAAATTCACCTGGGATGGATACTATTGGTTGACGATTTTTTCTTTTTTTTTTTTTTTTTTGATAATAAAATACCATTTAATTAGGTTAATTTGCGTAAAATTGCCTTGTAATTGACATTTGCCTTATCGCTAAAATCACGATCTCAATTAAAGTTATTGCCGAAACAATAGTAAAATGACTCAAAGACGACTATGATGCAATATCACCAGAAAGTTTGATATTTCGATTATCTATAGTTTACATACTCAATTGAACACAACTTATGCACATTGTATCAATGGACATACTACATAAGTACATTATATTGTTATGAAGCATGATTCCACAGCGCTTTCGGGTATGTTATGCATAACGTAATGCATTTAAAGTAAGTAAATACACCTAACTGTCAATATTACTAACGGTTTAAACCTGATCGACGTCAAGTTTCTGCAATGCAGTATAACATTTCCTAACATTTAAAAATATTTCCCAATAAAAAAGTTTGCAAATTTTCGCTTTTGAAGACATTTAAAATTGGTGTCCTAAAAATTTGGCATCTAAGTGTGACAATATGCGTATGAACATTTTTTGGTTTTTGATTTGATTTTTTTACTTCCGTATTTTTACTTTCTACATTTTACTCGTCACCGTTTCACTGATTGTTAATTATGCACGTCATGTTCTTCAATTACAAATGCGAATTAAGTAACAAAACGTGCAAGTGTGTAATGTTCAAAGTGAGAGCCAAATTAAGTGACCACCTTCAATATAACAAGAATTCCAACCGTTTAATGTAATGTGAGCGTAACGTTCAGTATACATATACGTATATGTATGTAAGCATACATATATAAGTGTTATGCGTTTCATATGTACATACAGTCTTTTTTTATCTCACCAGATTTATAAGCATATATTTACATGCACGCACACTTAAGTTTGAGAATCTTTATATTAGATATATTTGGGGTTAACGGAAGTATTGACCTAATTTTAACCACTTTAGACACATGAGCACTACTACTTTATCTCTGCATTTTTAAAATATATCTTATGTTTGGTGTTCAAATATTCGCTCATTCGGCCTTGAAAAGGTGCAGGGGACTAGAGTTAGTATTGACCCGATTTTATTCATTTTTGGTACAATGACATATTATTGTCAAATAAAAGATATCATACTCGCATTGTCTGATGTATGTGATACAAAGTCAACTGGCCTAGCTTCACGCATTGTAGACTAAGGAGCACTTTATTATATATGCATATATAGGTATGCCTGATAATCTGTAAAGTGAAAAGTCAAAGTAAATTTTATTTATACATTAGGTCGATTTCTCTCATTTTGACTAAATGATAACTACATATATTTTATAGGTCACCCTTCTCGTAAACTTGAATACTTAGTACATATGTATATTTAAAAATATGTATAATTTTATATATCTCTATTAGTTTCAGGCCTTATAAACAATATACATAATATAAGTAGCGACTTTTTTACTAAGATGATGTCTTCTTATGAATTTCGTATACGAGAAATATTCATATATATGTCCTTTATCCTTTCTATTAATGATTTATATGATTTTAATTTCATTTATAATCGAGTATTGCTGATCTATTAACACTCAATATCAACATCAAAGAGAAATCGGCTCACTCTACTAGAATTATATTTGTCCGTACAATGGTTACCGTTAAAAGCTATAACTATTAACCGTTCACTGAACTTCTGTTCTTTTTTCACCAAATAAGGGAGTTTTTGGATTTTTACATCATACGTTGAGTACTGTCTCTTATACACATCTAGATGTGTATAAATCGGTTGTATAGAACTTGAGATAATGCCGGTACCGTGTGAAAAAAAGTAGTTTCGAGAAAAACGCGTTTAAAAAAGTGAGTTAAATTTCAGGCAGTCTAAGGCATTTATTAGTGCGCTAGGTACTGCGTCACTAAAGTAACTGTAGCTCTTAAAATAATTTTAATTTTTAAAAATGCTTTGGAGGATATGTTCTCAAGGGTCTAAACTTTAAATATAATATGTATATGAAAACAAAAATCGAATTTTTTAAAAATTCTAGAGTAGAATACCCCCTTAACCGAAATTAATGAAATAAGTCACTAAACTATTAAGTATTGTATTACCGCAAGTAAGGATCAAAGTTGATCGATTATTTCAGAAAACAAGAAAATAGCAATCGATCGAATAATAAAAAATAATTGTCGAAAATTTATAACAAGTATAAGGCCATTTGACCCACATGTATATTTGGACATTTAAGCGTCCATCAAAACTTTGCCACTGTCTCGTCTCTCTCACACGACCCAATTGTAAGAGTACACACTGCTCTACTTTATGAAATTCTACATTTCCACAGTAAAAGTCAGATATCGTATTCGACTGTCATTAGACACTATCCATCTGAAGTAAATAAAGCAAAAAGCCTCCTTATAGAAATCACTTTGAAATGCTGAAATGCTTACATGTTTGTATGACACAAAAATTTGCACCCCACCAATTAAAGATCGATTGAGCTAAATCGCCTTAAGAGACATGCGTAGTGCGGGTAGACAGACAATTTCGTATGACTACGTACACATATACATATGTATATTTATGTATGTATGTTCATATGAACAAAAATCAAAGGTATCATGACACACATAGATGAATACACATTAGTGTGCGTCTAATGTGAGTAGTATAAGAGTATACCATATGTAAAATGCTAACATAAAACCAATAGTCAACAGCACCTGCACTGTCGGCATGTAACCAGAATCCAATCAAGCAAATGCGGAAAACGAAAGCCGTTGGCTGTGATGTGAGAAAAAGCAAAAAGAATCCAGCCAGATTTGGAAGTCGTCCTCGTAAACGAGTCATCAAACTCGCTTACAATGACAAAAAATAGTTGAATCAAGTTGTGCTCTTGCACGCATACTTTTGTTATTTTCACTCCAAAAGGTTTCTAGATTCAATCAGAATGGCAAAGAAAGAAAGGGGGCTTCAATAAGGGCGGGTAGATGTTAACCAGGAAAAAGCAAAAATTTCACAACTTTTCACATTTTGAATCAGTATTTTTATAAAAAAGCTTTCATTACCTATATATTATCTGAAAATATATCCACTTATGGACCAGTGTCTTGCGTAGTTTTGTTTACACTTTTATACTTTGTGATGAGAAAGTTTTACAAAGTGTAAGCTTAAAAGGATTTATAAAAACTTAAATATATCAGATATGAAACATAGATAAGAAAATATTTTTCTTATTGTTTTTATCGTTACTACTTGTTTAGTGACAAATAACCGTTTTTATTAAAAAATTCAGCATCTAACACTGTTTAGTGCAGTTGTCTTCGATACGCCATTTCAACAATAACCTTAATTCAATACAAGAGATTAAGAGAATACCTAATACGCATTTAAGAGCATGTCAAATTAATTTTAACAATAAAAATACAAATATTTTGCTTATAGATCTTGAAATCTTCAGTTTAATTTATTGCTTATTCGATTTTCTGAAACAACCAGAAAATTTGAAGTATGAATGGTTATGGTATTAATGGTAATTATGTTCAAATCACTATGTCTCTACAGTATTTTAATATCTCACCGCTCTAATTGGCTAACCCTTTGCCACAGGCAGTTAGATATCATATACTCACACTATATGTATTTGCTTAACTGATGTATGTAAATATTATCATATATATTACGGATAGCCTGATTAAAGGGTTTTATGCTTATCAAAACCTGGTACATATGTACATATTGTGTATTAAAACAGTTTTAAATATAGTATATAATTTATTACATTATTTTATTGCAACCAAAAATAAACTGTACATATGTACAAGCTTGTATTTTTACATTCTCATGTGATCATTAGTTGATTTTGAACTTACATCAAAAATTTCACTCTATAATGCAATGTGATATATACTTGCAAAACTGGTCATGGAATAACTAAATATGTATATGACACAATAAAAACTACTAATTTGACCTTTTAGACAGCTCAAATATTTATTTTTATTTATTCAAATAACCGACATTCCCTTACATTTTCTTGCGACAAAGGTTGCATTACAGCGTAGTGCATGTATGTGCAAGCGGGGTCATGCATTTAGGTTTAATTGAATCTTGGTTGTGGTAGACTAACATATCCTATATTCAAAAAAGCAGCAACTTAACACTTCGTACCAAATTTTACATGACGCAACTTTCTATAAAGATTCTAAGTATAGAAGACGTTGTGTACATCTATTTATTTGGATACTTAGTGGTTAAAGGAAATACCATACATACATATATGTACATATGTACATATTTATGGTATATATGAATTGATTTAAGAAGAAAGATTTACATTTCTAAAATTGTAAGCAATGGAAAATTTTTTTTCTCTTTATTGAGTTTATGTTTGCGTACAAAAACGATGGTGCCTATTGCATTTTGCATTGCCAAATAAAAGTTAAAGTTATAGAATTAAAAACTAATAATAATAAATAAATAAATGTTCGTGTATTAGTGTAAAATGCATTATAAATAGGAGAAACATGCCTTTTAAAAAGTATAATTTATGAACATTAAATGCAAATATCTCAAAAACCTCTTCTATCCGTACATATTTTAACCCCGAAATCGGGGGATGCTATTCTAAATACCAGACCATTAATTCCTTTATATATAGTTTTGAAATTGTAACCGGTCGGAATACGGAGCTCTCCCATCATTAGCATACATTTTTTTTAAGAAGTTAATATACACCTTATCGTAAGCGTATTAGGAGAATTTATATTTATTAATGCTTCACTTTGCTGTTATAAATGGGTGATACAGCACAACAAAATATATAACATAGAAAGGCATACCAAATCTATATTTCATATATTCCGACTTTTTTATACACTTTGTTATAAACATACTAGCTCCTATGGTGTTATCTAAGCGAGGCGTAATCAAAATAAGCTGAGAAACATTTCTCAATCCATTCTCTAAGATATACTTTTTAATAAAATATGGGAAAATAATTGTATGAAACAAACTACACTTTGTAAAGACAGCGTATAGAAAATTAAAGTACATATATTTACTTAATCACTTTATTTTTAATTTATTATGAACAAAAACAGAATTTTAGTTTGATTTTGCTTAAAATATTGTTGTTGATCATAATTTGCTTTTCAAAATTTCACATTGCATTATAAAGCGTTATGTATTACTGATAAAAATTACCGAATTTCAGAAAATATTTTCCGTTCAATTAGCAATCATCTCATTTGAACACTTTATTAACTTTCCATCGAGTTAATCGAATACGTCACAGCATATTGTATAAACTAAATTTAATTTCACTATTTTCATTAACCATATTCACAAACAGACATTGTATGAATCACAATACACAAAGATCGATCGAATTACTCACATTACTTATCACACTTTGCCGCGTAAAACTTGATAAGCCCAAAAAGCGTATAAAGATGTGATCAGAAAGCCTTAAGAACAATAAACTTGTTGAGCCGCTATACACTTCTGCTGACATACATACACACATATATGGTATTTGTTCAAATCCTTGACAAATACATACAAACAAAGTTATGTTTTACCTTCACACAGTTAAAGAGTTTTCCCAGCAAATGCAATAAGAGCGTTGATATCACGTCCTGTTCCTTCGAAATTTTCTTATTTTAAAATGCAGAATTCTTTGATTTACACTTAAGAAACTGCATTGGATAACGGAAAACTATTTTACTCTTATATATGTTATAACACATATACTATATATCTTGTTGAACAAGAAATCGTATTTTTCTATATTACTTTATTATTTAAGTATATTTGTAATAAATATGAAGCATTTATTAATCCTTTGTTCATACGCAATAAGCGTGAAAATGAAACGGTGTCTAAAACCGCGAAAAATCAGCTCAACGGCAACAATAGCAGAAGACTCCGTGTATCAGAGCAACCGCGTGCGCAAGTGGATTGAATTTAACTAAACCAAATTTACAAATTGACCATCGTCTTTTCACTCGTAACTCCGGAGTGCACCGTCGATTTGTTGCAAAGACTGTTGATATATACTATACATATGCCCGTCTCTGTGTGCAAATACGAGTATTCACATCTATGGATAAACGTGCCCAAAAGAATGTTCGATAAATGCAGTCTTGGATGTGTGTGCAATTTATATGCACAATATAGTTTCAAAATATATATATATGTAAGAATGTGTATAGCTGTTGATGCGGCTGTCAAAGAGCTTTTTCTGCTCAGTTTTAACTCTCTGCTACACCTAACACTACTCCAACTTAAGCTGTACAGAGGTACCTGAGCTCTAAGGTCAAACTTTTTGAATCTACAATAAACAACATGTTTATTCTTATTTTGCTATTCGTATTTAATTTGCTTGAGGAAGAGGGTTTTAAATTTTGGTTACAAATATCAAGTCGATCTTGAAGAAGTTAAGAGTAGTTTTATATATGCTTTATGGCCAATTTGCAATAAATTTGCAAAATTTAAAGCTTTTTCCCCGACAACCCACATTTTCGAAGTCAGTACCTCTCATAACTACAAAACCTTTGAGCCTATCGTTTTGAAATTTTGAACAATATTTCTACACATAATTTCGAGATGACGCTGGAGGGTTTTTTTACAACAACAAACTAACCGATAAAAAATTAGCACTTTTTTCTTCGAAGAGTTCCTAAAAAATCAAAAATTTAAATTTTGAAAAACCAGCGTTAACTGGGCAAAGCGATTATCTAACAATATAATTTTTATTTCAGTACTGAGTTATTAAATGCATAACAAATAAACCTTATCAAAAATAGATTTTAACTGTTTCATAAAAAATCAAAAATCGTGATCAGACAAATACATACAATGAGGTTTTTTTCTTTTTAAAAACAAAATGTCAGACACTTTAGTTAGCGAGGCTGTACTGTCTTATTCAACTGTTCTCGCAGAAAAATTAAAATACTGGTATGGGCGCAAATGGCTCTTAATACCCCAGGGTAAAAACACGAATATCTCCATTTTTTAAGTATTATATAATAAATTTAGTTTTAAACAATTCTAGATTTAGAGATACTACTTTGTGACTCTTAAGAAATATTATTGCGATACATCAACTGGCATCATATTCCGGTCATAGTCGGATATATACTTACTACATACATAAGCAGGAAGAAAGAGGGGGAAAAGAAGCTTTCCACCACGTAATGCCAGAACCAAGTTAAAACCAGAAGTCATATTTATAGTGTGATTTATAGTGTTGATTCGTTCATAATTTTATCGCAATTTGCAAGGAAGTTATCTTGTCAAAACTTTATATTAAAACATGTTGCATAAAAACTCAACATGAACTGACAGTGGATGGATTACAAGAATATGTATTTGGTATCGTATTAATTCGTACTATGGCTCCTATACTGACATAATCATTACTATAAATTGGCTCATGCCAAAGTTATTTATATTAAAATTAGCTGAAATGATATACATACTTATGACATATAATTCTGGCCGTTATAAAAATTAAAATATAACAAATTTTGTAATAAAGCTATGTTTATTCAATAATACACACATGTGTACATATGTATATTAAAAGAGCTATGTACAAAATATTTTCGAAAATGTCACCTTTTGCTTTCATACCAGCACTCAAACGATTCGGCCCCAGTTTATATTGCTATTGACCACACTGCTTGAACAAACAATTTTTTCAGACTCTCCAAATTTCCTTGGGTATTTAACAGGCCATGTTCTCCAACTCTAAGCACAAACCGCAGTTCAACGGATTAAAATTTAACTTTCAGACGGTCAACACTCCGCAGTTATGAAACGAGGAATATGCATTTAAAAATAACATACTACAATTTTAAATCAATATTTAAAATAGTTTTGAGTTACTGCTCGATCAGATCCATAAGTTTAACTTTAAACGCGTTTTTCGCAAAACTACATTTTTCAAATTGTAGAGAAATGATTCGTCCCCTATAAATTTTTTTGGCATTTTCAATTAAATTTTTTTAAAAACGCCACCATTTTGTCAATTTCTGATGTTTTTTGCGACCATGGGTCATTTTACGGACAATATCTTCGGGTTGAGACGCTTATGCCATATATAATACATACATAGTTCGGTCAATCTTGCTCGGCATAAAGGCAGCTCCCTAACAAAAGTAACTTTAAAATCTACCAGGAGGTGGTGTACGTCTATCGTTTTTTTACGAGTATTTTCCCAGATTCGGCATATGGTGGATATCTGGTCAGTTGTTGATAGTTGTTCAGCCCTGACACCACACTGATAAGGTCCTATCCGTTTCATCTATTTGGGAGACTTATCCCAAGGTAGTAGGCGTAGATTGTGAGATTTCCCTTTTTGTGGAAAGGGCAAAGAATACTTAAATTCCAATCGATGGGCATATTCTACAAAGAAGTTGATGCACTGGTAATTGTTATTCGAACTTCTTCATGGTAGGATTATGCAACGTCTGCTCCATTGGCAACGATTGAGGAATCGGGTTCACCATAGCCTGGTGTTATGCTTTCAGCAGGCTGCACAAATATTCCTCAATAATTTCAGTATGCTCTGGGCATCAGTTACTAAATCACCTCTGGGTCTACAAGAGTACGCCCCGGTATTGAAACCATCTGTTAGTCGTCCTATCTTTTCGTAGAATTTTCGAGTATTATCCCTTTCAGGCAGTTGTTAAGCTCTTCGCACTCACGCATTCGGCCTCTCTATTCCTTTGTCTCCAAATGCGTCTCACTCCCCTCTTCGGTCTTTGCTGCACAGAAGCGGGTGCGTATCTTCACTGTAACAAAATAGTGGTCCGAGTCAATGTTAGGACCTCGGAACGTACGTATCACAGAGCTGCAACGAGTATGATAAAATCAGAACAAACAGTCATACCAAAAAACACAATCAAATCAATTCAGTTCAGCATAGACAACATTGTTAATCAATTCGAGTAGCTGCCAGTGTCAACTGATCTGATGCAACACGAACAATCTGATCTTCGGCAATCACGATCGTGTAAACGGTATGGCTGGCTTCGGTTCCAATCGTATCATAACAGTTCATAGCGTTGCGAGGATTGTCTGAATTGAAGTGAATCTTTGGGTAAACAACTATAAGCAAATATACGAGTAAATCTATGGGTAAATCTATGAGTGCAGCAAACAACAACAATTTTCTGCTGGACTGATTTGAATCATGTGTGGCAATAAATGTATCAGCTTTGAAAATGTGCGCATCTTACAAATTTTCGAAGCGTAAACAATGGAAATTCATACATATATACATACATATGTTGTATATACTTGATGGAATTTGGATTATATATATAACATATGTATATACATACATACATGTATATACAAACATATGTATTTGAAATAGAATAGGGTTAATCAGTGTTTAGGGGATGATATACAAATCGAACGCAGTCGATCGTTTCAATCATTAAAGCATGAGTTTGCATCGCTGATGCGAACGTTCATAAACAAATCAGGTATAAGCTGATCGCTAGTGATTCAAATTCGTTCTTTATCGTTGATTTGAAGACAAACGGTGCGCTTCGTGTACATGAACCGAACTGACAGAATCAGACAGAGTAACGGATCAGTACTTAAGTATAAACAAGACCGAAAGTCGTGAGCTGCTAGAGCTATAGTAAAACTAAATTCATTATTTTTTATTTTATAATTGTGCTTGGGTAACTCTAAATAATGCCTTAGAATTTACAGAAAATTCTTCACAGACAGTTTGGTGGTTGCTTGACTCAGTGCTGTTGAAGTCAAAAATGAACACCAGATTTCGGTCGATTTCGATTCGATTGGATACAAAAAAAAACTAACACAAAAGTCATGAAGAGAATTTTGACCTGCGAATCGAAACAGAATTTGTTTTTTCTGAAGTGCTTACTTACTAGTGATGAAAAATTGGTCATTCTAATTCGGTCGATTTCTTTTTGTTGGGATTTTCTTCACGTGGTCATAAGTTGGTCTCTCTTACAACTTTCTTGATTGTTCTATTCAGAGCTTGTCGACAAACTTCTGTAACATCTTTTCGCAGTATCTAGCCTATCTATCTCAATTTTCGCAATTTGATATAGTTAACCATTGATTCCAAATTGCATTTTTTATATACATTTGTAGATCGTCAACAAAATTCTGAGACAACGTTGGATTTAAATAATATAATTTTTGTTACAAAGGATATTTTCGGCTAGTTTCATTTTTTTCATAGCTATGCGTTTGCAATTAGTGCATTTATTTTTTCTGGTCAAAATAGCCATGTAGTATAAAATAGTTGTGGCTTTTAGTGTTCATTTTTTCAAGCTAAACTGTCGTTATATACGTATTTTTTACGTCCTACTCTTTAATATAGTTACATGACTGAATTGTAGCAATTCGAAGTTCAGGTGTTATTGTTTGGTCTCTAACTCGTTTTGTCTCTCTTAGGATTACGTCCCAAATTTATCCGCTCATCCAAACTTTCACCGATCGATATAAACCTCCCCGATTCATAATGGGTTACATTTTCGAAAGGCAGCCCTTGGCCGGATAAAATACGGGTCAATTCCGGTAATGAAGAATTCGTGGAAATTGCTTTGAATCCAGCGATCCGAGTTCTAATCTCGGTAGAACCCCATCTAATCTTTCATTTTGGTTGGTCACCCAGTATGCTTTTGCTCTAAAACCGAGTTCAGCATCGGATCGGTAAATTTCTTAAAGGACTAACACATTTTTTCGCTGCTTTAGTGGTGGTAATAAATGATTTTAAAAGAACAGCTGTGTACATAACAAGTATGTTAGAAAATATGGTATTAATTCGTAATTATTCCGTTGTTTATGTTATTATTTATTCAATTCCATACCGAAATGATACTCTAAAGAAGAAGAGTTTGTAACTCCTTTTGAACTTTTATTATTAGGCAAAATATTGCAAACTAAAATTAAAATGAAAGAATTAAGTAAAAATAATATTTATATGGTTGTATGGCGGGTACTGTGTCGAATACTTTCAGAGCTGGAGGGTTTTCGTCCATTCGGACAACATGACCTAGCCAGCATAGCCGTTGTCTTTTAATTCACTATGTCAATGTCGTCATATATCTCATACAGCTCGTCGTTTCATCGAATGCATTATTCGCCGTGGCCAATGCGCTAAGGACCATAATCTTTCGCTGAACTATGTCAATTTCGTTGTATATCTCATGCAGCTCCTCGTTTCCCACCTCAAGTATTCAATGCAGTACAAGCCGGGGGAAGAAGAGGTGTAGAAGGACCTGGTTACTCTTGGAATCTAAAGTTTATAGATACTGGAGTCCAAATTTCCTGTATTTGGGGCTTAAACAGTTTTGGTTTAGGTGTGGTTGTGTCCGCTCATTTTCGCTCTGTGACATAAAAATGTCAGAAGAATCTCACGCACCAAATTTGATCGAAGTCGGTCGGGCGAGTCTCGAAATATGTGTTTCTATCTGAAAGTGGACGGTGCCAAGCCCATCGTCCAATTTTGACACCAGCTCCATTAAAGGCCTATTATACATACATGCAGAGCCACGCCCACTTTTTTAAAACTTGTTTTCCAAAAGTGTCTCTTGTTACTGGAATCCCATCTAATCTTACGCCCATCTAAGAACTTCGCATTACACTTTTGCCACTGAAAATGTGTACTAAGTTTCATCAAGATATCGAAATTTTTTCTCAAGTTACAGCTTGCACTGACGGACAGACTGACAGTTACAACCATACATTCATACCCTGTAGCAACATTTTGCAAGAGCATATAAATTGCATATATAAACTAAAATTAAATTTACTTGTACCGTTTATTACTTTTAATCTATTTTAGTGCTTTTAATTTCGCATTCTGCAAAATATCATTCATACTGAACATGAATTGTTGCCCCACCAATAATAACGGGACTTTTGCAAGGCCTTACAGAAACTAAATTTCCAAATACTTCCGTGATATTGGTCTAGTCAAGTATATACTTAAAGTAGTTCAAATAAATATTTTTGTTCAAAATAAATCCAGTTTTTTTATATTAAGCCAGAGTTAATAAAGTTTCCAAAATAAATTTCTGCAAACCAAAATGTTTTAATAAAAAATTTAATTTGTAATTCACTATGTATGGTATATGCTTTTCATGTAATTCATTTTATGAACATATTTAATAATTTAAACAACAAAGCAAATATCTAAACAACGCAATTGCGTTTGATTTCAACTTCAACTGTCAAAATTTTACTCTCCATTGGGCGCAGCAAAAATAAATTTTTTTCAAATCAACTCAACACAGGGACCAATGTTTTCTTTTAGCACACAACCTAATAATAAAATGAAGTTTAACAAATACATCTGCTAATTGGCAACGCCAATTCCTTACTTCTGTCAGCTGACATTCAATGAATTGTTTTGGTTTATTGTGTCATATCAAAGTTTTGTTCAGTAGAATTTCATTGTATATTGAATGTAACATCAATTAATAAAATCAAAGCTTTAAAGTTTCTAATATGAATTCGCGTAATCCACAAACTCTTATGGCACTGCCAAATGAGGAAAATTTTGATTTTCTTTTTAAAGTGGTATTGATTGGAGACTGTGGAACTGGGAAAACTTGTATTGTAGAGCGTTTTAAAACTGGAAATTTCATTGAAAGACATGGGAATACTATAGGCGTCGACTTTTCTATGAAAACAGTTAATATCGAAGGGAAGCAAGTAAAAGTAAGTATCGCCTTGATCAATTATGTGATGAAATAAATTATATTCGTTTCCAGCTTCAAATATGGGATACAGCTGGACAAGAACGGTTTCGTACAATCACGCAAAGTTACTATCGTTCTGCAAATGGTGTTATAATTGGTATGTATTGTTGCAACCGAAAATTGTATACCTAATATGGGAGTATTTTAGAATAGTATTCCCGTTATCGGGGTTAAAATGAGAATGTACGGTTGGAGGATATTCTCCAGTTTAAGAAATTATATATAATTGCCGTTGACTTTATGGGTTTTGAGATCTTATAGTAAATAGTGCAAAGATAATTTTATTTCAATATTTAACTTTTCTTCAATTCTTTTTGTTCACACAACATATGGTTTGCATTCTAACATATAATTAGTGTTCCCTTATCAACATATTTTTCAAGAGAAAGGAAATTCAGAAAGATTTTGCATTAATGAATTTGTTAGCCTTCTTTTTTTTATTTATTTTGCATTCGTTTACAAAATATATTAACTCTTATTTTTTCATTCTTGATATGTCATGTAACCTGATGTTGTGCGAGTTTATTTTTCCATGATCTAACACTAGTTACTTCTTTTAATATATATATCTTATATACATCAACTTCTGGTAAATATATAATATTGGCTTTTAAATATACTTATAGCTATAATTTCTGAAGAGATCTTATTTTTGAAAAATGTTATTTTGTTGCAAAGTTGTAAATATTTTTAATTAAATTATTGAATCTTTTTAGTTTATGACATAACAAAGAGGTCTTCTTTTTCAAATCTTCAAAAGTGGATTGAAGAAGTTCGGCGTTACACAGCGTCCAACGTGCTACTTATTTTAATTGGAAACAAGTGTGATCTAGACGAAGAGCGGGAAGTGGATTTTGAAGAAGCAAAGCAAATGTGCCAATATATACCCGAAATCCTTTTTGTAATGGAAACATCGGCGAAACAAAATACAAATGTTGAAGACGCATTTGTTTGTTTAGCAACGGAATTAAAGGTATATCGCAAGCTAATTGAAATATAAACGCTATCATATATGGTAAATAATTTCAAAATTTTATCTAATCGATCTATTGAAGAAGAGCGAAAATTCGCAAGACATGGGCGATTAAAATTTTGTACTTAGCAAACACACAGCTATAGTGAAATGAAAATTACTATCAAGGAACCTACAATGCCACCCAATATGCTCTGGAACTTTAACGAGTTCAATTTGTGGTTAAAATAATTATACAGCACCAATATGGTCGCCTGGATGCAGTGGTACGCAGATGAGGAAGCTCCAAACCTGACAGAACACAGCACTCCGGACCACGACGGGATGCCTCTTGATGTCTCCCATCGAACACCTACATAGTGTGACGCTTATGCTGCCAGTTGAGGAGCATAATGAACTCCTCTCCAAGCGGTGCTGCTAGGATGTTTTCGTAGAAACCACTAGAAAGCCATCTGCTTGGAGCGGAACTGCCGCCTAGCAGCATCAAGAGGTCATTCCTCGACCACGTCGACGATGTCGTACAGTACGCCGACCGGACCTCGGACGCAACAGACTTTCGACAGGCAACGACCGCTATTCACAGTTCACCCATCAATACCTTCACCGACTCCCTTCCCATGAATGGCTTTCTTGTAATCAAACCACCATCTATTGCAGATGAAGGCCTCAAGTTGCCGCGAGAAACGCGAGTGACCTTAGCGCAACTTCGTTCTGGATATCGTAGCAGGTTAAACTCCTACTTATCCAGAATAGACCCTGACATGTCCTGCATGCAACGAGTCTCCGCATGACACTGACCACCTCTTTGCATGCCCTACCAACCCCACCCATCTAACACCCTTTTCCCTGGGCCACCGTTAGATGACGCCGACGGATGGATAACCCTTACCATCCTAACGGGGATTCATAACCGTTAGAACAACAACAACACAAAGGGAATGGACTCCGTTCACACGACAGTCGGGTCTACGAAAACCGGAACGGACCCGGATTTTTATCCGGCCAAGGACTGTCAACTCGGCAGAATTCTGCCGTTACAACAACAACAACAAATGGAATGGACTACATGTTATGAGCCACCGCACAACTGCGGCTGCAATTGTGAACTGTCCCGTCTAGTGGCCAACAACGCGCTTGTGCGGTCGAGCTCAACTAGGCTGCATGACTCCTAGTCTGATTAACCCGTTAAGATTGCGAGAGTATAAAATGTTCTGTTATACCCGAACTTGGCCTTTTCTTCCTTTGATAGTAAATCTACATATCAATAGATAATATAAAGAATTTTGATTATATGAGACAAATTAGTTTAGTATTTATATTTCGTAATTACTAAATAACTTCATTTTTTTTAATTATTTAGCGGCGTCATGACATCAACACTGTAGAAGAAGACAAAGAAGATGCCATACGACTGGGGCAAAGCAAACCGCTTAATAACTGCAGTAGTTCTTGCAATTTATCATAAGGATCTCGAAACGTAATCTTAATTTTGGAGTTTTTTTTTTATTTAAGTTTATTAATATAATTCATTTAAATTTAACTTAGTTAATTAAACGCTCGATAATAGTATAAGTATATAAATAGATATATATACATATATATATATATATATGAAATATGCAAATATTTCAACAATAAAGCTCTGAAGCTTTCAAATGATCTAAAATCAAGTACAAAATTGATATCAAAATATAAAAGATCTGACGAACATTATCTGTGTATAAGCAGTAATTTGACACATTCATTATTCCATTATAAACCAAATTTGTTTTTTCTTATGAAGTGGATTGAAGGCTTTTTCCTCCCATTGACAAAAAACAAAATAAAATGCAATCCGTAAACAACCGGTTCTCTGTTGTTTCTCTGTTTGGATCGTTAAATTTGGCATTAAGTTTGTCATCATTGGAGCATCCGCATCCTCCGGAATGCTAGCATTGATTTCAACCCGGGCCCGGATTTCTACAAGCTACAAGAAAATTGACTCTGAACTTTAATATAAAAATTTGGCATTTTTCCGAGTTGTCGCAAGAATCTAAAGGGAACCCTGCGCAGATTCGTTCTGGATACAACTAAAAGTTGACCAAGTAAACCTGCATCACGCGACGGCAGACTCGGCCATCATGCGAGGAGGTTCATCTCGGATAACCTAGGCATCCTTTTAATCCAGGAACCATGCTTGTACAGAGGAGAGGTCAGAGGCCTCAATTCGAAAAACAATAAGGTAGTATTCTGTTCTGTATTTCAGAGTTTCTAACGCATAATTAGGTGGCAGTGCAGGTAAAGGACAGGGAATGGTCAGACTTCGTTCTTGCGGCTGTCTACTTTCCACGGGAGACGGCCACAGCAAACCCCCGCCACCGATTCTCAACTAGAGGGGTGAGTCTCTTCTTGAATTCATAATATAGGCATCGAGAATGTGGACTGGTAGGCTGACTGCTATAAACCAGTCTATGGTGTACGCCTATCATTGTGCTTGTCCACTAAGGGTGGCCACCAGGAAACAAACATGTCTCTGGTGGTCTAACAAACTCTCGGTACTTAGGCAATCTGTGAGCAGGCTGTTCAATAAAGCCAAGCGCACGGGGAACTAGGAGGTACATATATATTTAACACGTAACAACCTAAAAGAAGGAGATTAGGTTCGCGAAGTCAAATAGCTTTAGGAAATTCTGTGAAAGCGTCTCCTCGACCCCAGAGACAGCTAGACTTCACAGGGTTTTGTCAAGAGGCAAGACGGACACGATATTATCCATCAAAAGGCAGGACGGGACCTATACGACTGGTGCGGAGGATAGGGCAAAAACTCTCCTAGCGCACTTTCCGGAGACGGTTTAGGCTGACCAAACTTCACCACCTCGCAAGCAGACCAGATCGCCTGGACTGGCTAACTGCAAGGAATGTGTTTACTGCAGACTCAGTCAGATGGGCACTGGCCTCCTTCTCGAACTATAAGTCACCAGGAGCGGATGGCATATTTCCAGCTCTTTTGCATCAAGATATGCGAGTTCACTTGCCACACCTGTTGAAGCTGATGAGAGATAGCCTGGCGATGTCGTTTATCCCAGAGCCATGGAGAATCGCGAAAGTAATCTTCATCCCCAAGGTAGGTAGGAGAGAATACTCGTTGGCCAAATCATTCCGGCCTATTAGTCTTACATCCCTCAAGCTAAAAGGGATGGAAAAAGTAGTAGATAACCACATAAGATCGGAAGCGCTGAAAATCGCACCTCTACAAGCTAGACAGCATGCAGCAAAAACTACCGTAATCCCTTTTACTAAGCGAAGATCTCTTCCGGACTTCAGAACCCTAACAATTGGAGGCAGGGAAGTGGAGATGGTGAAAGACTCATCCTTACGGCGGTGTAGGCATTTGGACTTAACGCTCTCCAAAGCCACCAAGGCGCTCATGATATGCATCGCAGTGGGGTCCCACACTCTTAAGGAGCTGCTCCGCACAGAGGAGAGAGCGGGAAGAAATCAGCACTGGCAGCAGGCAGCAGGAATGCGCCATGCCAAGCTGCTTCTAGAAGGGTGCAACCTCTCGAGGTTCAAAAAACTAATTAACCTCCCCTGTGATAAATTCCTCCTCCTCGTCGCGCACTACAGAGTGCAAATTGGTATAATAGATTGTTCAGATCTTAAAAAAAAAGTGTATTTCCTTATTTATTGCTAGAACATCCCTGGCAACATTAATTAATGATCTTCGAGATATAATTTGAAAGGTCTTGAGCGAAGAATTTTTTTTTGTTCAATCAGAAAAACATTTTTCTTCCTGTACCTAGAAAAAACACGATTTTTTAACTTTTGATGATCCTGTGAAAAGTTCTACTGTCAACGCGGAGACACGTCGTAAAGACCGATTTTTTCAAATTTCACAAAATTTTTATAAAATATGTATTTTATTAATAATATAAAGTTTGACAAAATATTTAGTATTTTATACGAAAAAAAAATATTGAAAATAGGCTTTTTGTTCGAGGTTCTTTGTATCAAACAACTTGCCTAAAAATAACTATCAAAGCATATTCCATTGGATACATTACCCAATTTAGTTATACATATAGCTGTAAAAAGAAATGCACCTGTGAAGAGTATTATAGCTTTCCTGCAGCCGTTTTTTTCTTGTTATTACTTTTTTTTCGATGTTTTAATACAAATTCAATATTCAATAATTTTTTTTTAATAATTGTGAGGCAGTTTTGAAAATTAACCACATACATAAGTAAAAAAATTAAAATATTTAGTTCATAACAATTCGCTATCTTTTAGTAGCTTTTTTATGTTTTCGGGTATGGCGTTCCGCCTGACGATCGGGTTGGGTCATATCATAGCGAAAAATTATGCAGCGCTTGTCAAGGAAAGCTTTTATGTCCTGAAAAAGAAGTAAAGATTTAAGAAACTTGTAAAATATACTATTTTAAAATTCAACCTTTGGGTCGAAACGATATCCGATTTCCTTCAAAAATACGTAAATTTCTTGCAAGTCTATGGGCTGATACGTGAGTATAGTTTCACTCAAAATTATACTAGAGGAAACGAGGTTATGCCAGGCGATATGAAGAGGTAACAGCGGCCGTGACGTCTGTAATAAAATAATCAAATACAGCCAACGTTTACAAATTATAACCACTTTGTTGTGTTTGAATTCTAATTTTTGGAAGTTTATTTGTATATGTTTATGCAGAAAAATTTGTTAAATTTACTCAAAAACCTACAATGAAATTATACTTTATTTAATTATTAAATTGAACAGAAAACAAAAGTAAAAAATTCATAACATATTCGATTCTAATTAAAGAACGTTTAATGTATAGCAAATTCTAATCTCTGGAAATTCTAATTACTGAAGGTTCTAATTTGTGGGAGTCGACTGTACTAATAAAATTTAAAATTTCTTTATTTTAAATCACATATAGGTACATATTTCCTCTTATCACTTTTTATCATCAGTTTCACATGTAATTCGGTTGTTTTTTTTCTTAACTATCTAATGGAAAATTAAGATATACACAAATTCGGTCCAAATAAAATGCATACAACGCATCTATGGTAAATGTGAAATGTTACGGAGACGCATAGCACAATTCTTTTAAAACGGTGCAACTGTTTTGATCAGGTAATGAAGAAATGCACAAAATGTTATGCAAACACTTTAATTTTTCAAGCTACGTTTAAGCAAGAAATCTTTGCAAAAACTCAATTTTCTTTTTTTGTAACCGCAATTTGATCAAAAATTAAAATTTACATTATTCCTTAGTTCATTCCCAGTATTTATCTGTCGTGAAAATCCATAATTTTCTTTTTAATTTCACATAAAATGGACCAATGGCGTTGTGGTCATCTTAATACACCTTGCGGGCTATTAATGTATATTAAATTCGCTAATGTACGGGAAATATTTACAAAAAACCTCAAAATTCTCAACATATTCTCATTGTCTGAGACTTATAGCTAGGTATTACCTTAAACTATCAAAATTACCTTCTTAGTAACATTCGTCTGAAATATATAGTCCTCACAATCCAAATCGAGTTGTAAATCATTTTTAAATAGCTGTATTTGACAGCCAAAACAATCCTTTAGCTGTAATTTATTTGTAGATGGAATAATATGATTCGAATGACCTTTATTAGATTGTTCAGGAATGCGATAGTTTTCGTTTTGTTTACTACAATTGGGAGTTTCTTTGAGAATTAGTGGATGTGTTGAATTATATATAAACTCCAACAACTTGACAGCTTGTTTCCGTTTTAAAGGTTTGATGCCATATTGATAAAGTTGTTTCAATATTTCTGATTCTGATTGATGCATAAACTCCGGTTTAGGATCAGTGACAATGCGGGTGGTATATATCCTACCTGATATTTCATATTCATCAGGAGGATATGCTGAAACTTCCAAAGGTCTTGTGTAAGATTGAACATCTAAGGTATTTCTTTCTTCTTTCGTGTTATTTAAACTTATATCTCCATTTAACAAGCCATCTAAACCGACTGGTGCGAGCCACGTTGGCGATAATTCGGGTTGATGGGTGGGACTATTGTTAATCTCAGAAGGTTGTGTAAATGTTTCTGATATATTGTCTAAAATTCCATATTCAAGAAGCTCGGCCGAACGATTCGCTAATCTAGATGTATTAATGTGCAATTCGCAAGGCTCTGGTACCACACATTCATGGTCCTCATTGAGTAAACCATTTGCTGCCGCTTGACTAAAACTATCCATATCTGCTCTCCAAATAGAGTAATTGATTTCGTCATCTGACAAAACTATGCAATCTTCAGAACTATCCTCTCTATCAATACTCACTTTCCCAGTACTTAATGCCAGTTCGGAACTTGAACCGGATTTGTTTAAGTTGTCTAAATTGCTTGTATTTGTAGCATTTGGTGTAATATTGTCCACTAAGATCTTAAAGCTTTCACCATCGATAGACACATGCTCTTCTTCTTGAGTTAAATCTATAATACTCGAAATAGGACTTGTGGCGTTCTCATTTTCTCTAGTATCTGTATTATTCAAAGGCGATACGACTGAAATAGCTGTTTAGGGTACAGAGAGGTCTTAGTGATAAAAAGAAGTTTTATATAGATATCAATGTTTTGTCAAAATGGTTTACGGAATTTTTGGTATCAAAACGAACATTTTATTTCGCGACATTACTCAGAGCACAATAATTATGTTACCAGGATATTCGTTACACTTTAACCTAATAGATATAAAATTATATATTGTGTGTAATTATATATCTGTCCATTCATCCTACATGAACTATGCTCTAATTTGTCCCTACTCTGATGCCCGCAAAAACTTTGGTAAGCTTTCTGGCGGTCAGTGCGTGACTGAAGTGATTTTCGTCGACGTAGTCAAGGCACAAGCTCTCGGTGTTCCCTAGGGGCGGCTCCGCTTTAAGCAGACGACTACAGGGATGTAAGTGTTCGACCGGAGCACCACTTGACTTTTTTTGATTTTCAGACTTACTAAAAAGATACCTCGTTGAGGTCATGGCAGAGGACTATAACTATAAACGGTCAAGAAGTGGCTGGGGTAGATGAATGTACACCAGAGAGCTGCAACGAGTATGATCAAATCAGGACAAACACTCGTGCCAAAAACACAATGAAATGAATTCAGTTCAGCATAGACAACATTGTCGAACAATTCGAGTACCGGCCAGCGTCAACTGATCTGATGCAATACGAACAATCTGTTCTTCGCAAATCACGATGACATACATTTGTATGTATGTATGTACTCGATGGAATTTCCATTATACATATAACATACGATATATATGGTTTGAGGACAACCGGTTCACATGAACCGAAATGACAGAATCAGACGGAGTTACGGATCAGTACTTAAGTATAAAGAAAAATTGATTACTCGTTGCTGTTCTCTGATGTACACCGTGATAGTTAGGCAAATAGTATAATATAACTCACGAAAATTGGTAAACAGTTGAGAAAAATGCAAAAGTTGGTGAGGTCATTGTAAAATCGCCAAATATAGTTGTGAAAATGGCGGCAAAAAGACTATGAGATCTTCTAGACTTAGAAGGACAGGCTCGCTGAGTGTTTGGTTAGGCAATAAAATTGAATGATAGAACTGCACGATAAATATTCTATAAATATTCATTTGGTCAAAAAGCTAGCTAGACCGGAGCCTCTACAAAATGATTTAATATATTAAAAACAACTTATACAAATCACATAGGAATTATAACAAGGCAGGGCTAAGTACAGGTGTAACCGTAAACTTTATACTCTCACAAGGGTCAACTGGAGTGTCGAAAATCTTTGTATTAGGTTAGGTTGAGTTATCACGCTTTGGTTCTTTTAAACATAACCATTATTTTGGAAATGGGCGGGATTATAATCCGATTTCAACCCTTTAGCTTATGCGCATCCACTACTACAATCCTCTGCATCAAATTAAAGTTTTGTATCTTAATTTGGAGCACCAAGGAAAGTACCGAGTTTCAACAAGATGTCTCAATTTTTACTCAAGTTATTGCTTCGTTTCGTTAACCTAATCATTTATATATATTCCTATATCCATCTCGATTAGTTTCAGGTAGTTTTAGTAACAATCGTGAACAAAACTATTATACTCTGCAGTAACATGTTGTAATAGTATAAAAATACAAAATATAACGCCAATGGAAAACAACTTTGTTAGTATATCACCAGAGCAAATATTCTTTCCAGCGGTTACTTCAAGTAATATTATATCTAAATTAACATATACGGTTAAAACCAAATAAATTTACCTTCTTGGTATACATTTGTTTCGTATTCATTACGAGATGCCATTTTTGGAATATCAACTTCTTCTAATTCGTCTTCTGAACTCGCGAATATATTCGGCGATTGGCTGCGGGTTCCCTTAGATATACTTGCAAGATTTTCTGAAGGATTTTGTGAGGTGCTTAGGTAGGTTTGCTTTATATTAACTTGAGCTGAACTATAGTTTTGATCATCTTGTACTGTGCTGAAGGTATTTTCGATTAGAGGTGTGCCGTGGTCTGATAAAACATGTTTATGTTCAATGCACTCCGTTTTGTTTTCCACAAAATTTTCATTATTATTGCAATTTTCGAGGTTGTCTTGAATATGATCACTACATTTTTCAATATCAGTTCTAATTGTCGAACCCGTAGGATCACGAAAGTTATCATCGGAAAGTATAGAACTTTTTTCAGGTTGAAATGTGGAAATTAAAACTTTTTTCACTCCGAAGTGTTCTTCCAAATTTATAAACGACTGATTCATGAGATTAACAAATGTATTTGATTTGTTTTGACCTTGGTTAGCTTTTTGAGGAGACAATTCACGCCCTTCTATAGCATGCCAGTTTTTTAACAAATAGCCGGCTTGTACGTGGTTGACGTCAAAGAGATTTTTTACATAAAAACTTTCAAGGTTTATTCTATCTTCATTTTCAAATGCTTTAGTAATTGCTTTGGATGGTTTAAGCTTTTGCAGGTTATAACTAAATAACGCATATGGTTCTGAATGAGTTTCAGATAAAAACAATTGTTTGTCCTTCCATTCTTGGCTCATTAAAAAGTCTATTTTAGATTGTACTTTCTTAGCTTGTAGTTTAGAATCTCGTAATGTTAGTGATGTATATTTGTTGATCCATTTATTTCTACCTCTCCGATTTGAACCAGGCAATAATGCGGTGCTTAAACTGTTATAGGCTGCAAAAGATGTAAAATAAAAATAAATAAAAAATACAAGCATTGTTAAAAGTTAATAGTTAAGGGATCTTCAACTGACATTAAATAACCGGATCTTTAGGTAAGTTAAGAGAATATTATTCCCAAAAAATAGGTTATAGAATTATAGAACAATATTAAATGTTCAGTTTACGCAAAGCTTGCTACCTCGGGTTGATAAATATAAAAACATTCTTACTACACATTACAAGTTAGACAGAGCTAAGCTCGAGTATAAGCCATCATTTTATACTCTGTCCATTTGCAGTGCTCTAAGACGAGGAAATACCTACATGTTTGGCAAAACTTTATATTAAACAATATTTCGTAAGAATTCAACATTCAGTATTCTAAATGTATTTATAAACCGCCCTTATTAACTCAAATCAGACATATGCATATAGTCAACTAAGGAAAAAAATTTAATATATTAGTTATAACGGCAAAAGCTCAACCAAACTATTAGAAATTATTATATGAGTTATATAAAGTTTAGACAAAAGGTCTTTATCAATTCCATTCTCATTAAACGCAAAACCGCATTAAGGTGACTCTCTTAAAGGTGAGATTTTAAACTCAATTTAACAAAAAAAATTATATTCGGGGAAGTTGAAAAAAAAGTTAGAGCTGTTTAAAAGTGAGTGGAAATAATGGAGAAAGCTGCTATATTTTGAAATTTTTGTGTAAAAAAGGGAAGAATGCCACGCAAGCCACAAATGAAATTTGTTAAGTTTACGGAGACGACGCTGTATCAGGTCGTGAAGCCCAACAATGGTTCGCTCGCTTGCGTTCTACAAATTTCAATTTACACTGATAAAAGCTTTACACTGAAGGAATAATGTTTCTAGCGGAAAAATGGCAAAAAGGTATCGACCAAAATGGTACATATTTATTAATTAACTTCACTTTAATAAAAATGTCTCGGACAAAAAGTTAAGTGCGATAATGAAATCAAATGAACAAATTTTATTTAATCTCAATCGTTTTCTTCAAATAATAAATGTCACACCTGAAAGCATTTCCCCGCCCTTAACTTTTGCAAATTTCGAGAGTTTTGCTTGTTATGTTGGGGTTTTTTAATTGTTAAAGAAAACAAATTGGGTATTCTTTTTTATTTTAACACTGCACTTGTTTTAAATAATGTGACACTTTAGATTTTATTGGTTTCAGAGCAATTACTGACTTGCGATTCTGTTTATATGGGCCAATATACTTTTTAATCTAATGAGGAGCTCAGTTCTGAAACCAATTAGTTTTAGATATCCGCTCAGAAACAAGATTAAAATTACACTAAAATATTGACAAAGTATATTTTTATAATTTAAAAAAAGTATCACCATTTTTCAATCTACAAACTTATTACACTGAAATTTTACTGATCTAAAATTTAATATTGCCATCTACCTACCTTCTAAGCCACATGGGCGAAAACCATATTGACCTAATATATTTTGAACGTTTTCCAAATTTGCTTGGTTATTTTCAACTCGCTGATCTGCAAAGTTTGACGAACCATGGGTTTCCACTTGTGATTTAGACAATGCAAGTGCGAGGTGTATTTCATCAGCACTAAAATTATCAAGTCTGCATTGTTGAGACGTAATCTCCGAAAACATAACTTCATTTCGCATGAGCAAAGTTTTAATATTCTGCTGGCCCCTAGAAAGCGATCTTTTGCTTCGGGGGGAATTATTTTTACGTTTCAAATTAGTTCGTGTCTTAGTTTTCTTTATAGGAACCTCAAAGTTGTCTTCATTATTATCTTTGGAACATTGATACAGGTTTGTTTCCCCCGTCAAAATAAATTTTCGTAAACTGGTCCGTTTTCTTCCATTTGTTTTCAACTGGGTTTCACTTTGCTGGTTTATTGCTTGTAAATTTTCTTGCTCAGTATTAATCAAGCCTCTTATTGAACATGTGTTTTCCAAATGCACAACCTCATTTGATTCTGGTTCATTTCCTTGAATAACTTCATTTACTTTAGGTACTTTAAAATACTTTGATAACAATCCGTTGGTCGATTTAGTTTTCCTTCGAACAAGAATAATTCCAAAATAAGTATTCTTTCGAATTCATTACATTTATTTTTTTTTTTTTTTACATTTCAAATTTTATAATAATGTTTTACCGTAAACTACCGCTTGTACTGGATTCATCATGTTTAATTCCGGACAACCGGAGTTTCCTTAAATTAGCTTTCCGAGTTTCCCGATCCATTAGAAAGTTTTATCTTTGAGAAAAAAACTCTTTTCCTTCATCAATACGTTTTTGTATTTCTCTGCTGGTTAGAGGCTTAGGAAAACTGAATAAATAACGACGATCGATCTCTTCTTCTGTTGGGGTAAATAACGTGTCGCAAAGGCCTTTATTAATCTTTTTAAATGTTGGAGTATACCTAGAATATATAGGTTTAAATAAATAATACAACCACTATAAATTGTGATAATAAAAGCTTACACCCAAGCTGCTAAAAACACCGCTCCTAAACCAATCCAACCAAATGCAAATTTATTTCGGAACTGATATGCAGGTGTCCCACGAGTGCGTCGAGGCTTTCTACTACCGTTTTCAGAACTGTCCATAACCACACCTTCACGGGCTAAATTATTTTATATCAATAATATATTACACAACATTAAAGTATATCACAACAAAACAAATTTGTAATTATCAGTATATACTCTGTCTCTTATACACATCTAGATGTGTATAAGAGACAGGTCCATAACCACACCTTCACGGGCTAAATTATTTTATATCAATAATATATTACACAACATTAAAGTATATCACAACAAAACAAATTTGTAATTATCAGTATATACTAGTGATGAGCGATATTTCAGCACCGGCGATTTAATTACTATGATTTCAACATCGCAATCGATTTCTTCACTGAATCTCAAAAATCTGTAATTCGCATTCACTATTACAGTAATACTTTCCACCAAGATGAATATTTTGATTTTTATTTTTTCCTTATAAAATAGAAGCTGTGAAATAACTCAGGGAATAATAGTTATGTGGTGAGTTTTTAATAACTTTTATTTTGGAAGCGAAAAAATAAAAATCAGAATATAACGATTAATTTGTAACAAGGACTATGATGTCTGACCCTTAATTGGGAAGGCGTCGCTGCCCAGGTGGTTGATGTCCTCGTCCACTAACGAATGTTTCAACCTCTAACGAAGGTTTCAAGACCGGAATATACTCTTGTAAGTTCTAAAGTGTTGATCTGGTGGTGATAAAGCTCCGTCCGGATCGGGAAGGACCTCTCAGAGCCTTTCGATACCAAACGAAGTTTCAGACAACGAGACTCTACCGTGTGATTTATTTAATCTCTCGTCTACTAATTCGAGCTGCAGAACTAAATTGAGAAGGTACCACCTTCTATAGGGATGTAGAGCTGCTGGCGTACGATATTAATATCATTGATCCCAACTATCGCATCGTTAGTTCTGCTTTCTCCAGACTGGATAAGGAAATGAAGTGTTTGTTCATCCATCGATATTGCATACTAAACATTCAATAAATACCATAAAACTAGGCGTGTACTGAGCGTGTAGTTGTCGTCATACAAATCAACGAATATATTATTGATAATCGGTTTTTTTACCCATCCTCATAACGAAATACGAAATTTGTATATGCTAGATTAAATTACAGAACATGTTCGAACTAGGAATGCTATCTTGTTTGTGTACGATGTTTTAAAATTAAGAATGTGGATTCACTGAATCCACAACTGTTCACCAACGTGAATTCGCACCGTAGCAACTAATTTTATTTAAACTTCGCAATGAGAGGTAAATTTTAGAATAGATAAAATTAGAGTTAAAATGAACATTTACGGCTAGGGAAGATTCTCCGATTCTCACGATTCCGATTACTTTGGCGGAGGGGTAAAACCTCCGAATTTCGGTTGAAATAGGGTATGCACGGATAGGGAGCTCCAGAGGAGGAATATCCAAAAACAATAAAAATAACTAATATTTTTTAAATTTTAAAAATTTGCACTAAGAACACATGGTATTTCTTTATGTTTCGCTAAATTTGTTCACGTTTTCACTCTATATATTTAAATATACACTCTAAGCATTGAAATAAGTTCACATTTCACATTTATTTTGTAATTTATCAGCTAAATTTAGTAATTTAAAAATCTCTTATCAATTTATGGCTGAAAAGTTTTAGTGTTTATATTTTTCAGCGTATCTTTGTTTGTACTTTTGAGTGATTCTTTTTTCTTTATTAAATATAAAGTTATATAATAAACTTATAAAGAAGATTTTTCAAACTAAATTTTACTACATATACGTACATACATATATGAATAATGTGTGATTTATATTTAATAAACACAGATAATTAAAATCGTGTGATAATGTAATATTTATATGAATATATATATCTAAAAAATAAAACTGGCCGAGCGAATTCCCGGGGCAACTGAAGTACTTCGCGTAGTACTCCTTTCTGTGTTGGCGACCTTCGGCCGAGTTTTTGTTACAAAGTGATTATATTTTTTTATCATGCACTCATATTGAAACAAAATTGAATTTTTCGTTATAAAATGGATAAATTTTGGTTACTATATCTGTCAACGATTTCCCTTTATTTTTAATGATACATTTTTTTGTGTTTTAGGGTACGATATATATATTATTATTTTGGATATAAAGTAGTTTTATAACAAAATTTGAGTTTTCTACTGTACTGTATACTTCACACTTTATTANGAGAAAAACAGGGTCGGGCTATCCCAACTCCCGACCCCTTATTGGAAAGAGGAAGGATCGAACTTTTTAATGATTAAGGAAGGATCGAACTTAAATCTAGATGTGTATAAGAGACATTTATATAATATTACTTATATTCTGAATAAATTTAAAGAAGAAAATATCCATATGCACGAATAGAGGAATTTCAGCGTTCATGGCAACGCTCCATTTTGTCGTAATTTTATGTGAACAAATGAGGTTTAAACCGAGTGTAAAATGTAATTTTGAAAAGAAAAAAATTTTAGGTAAAAAACCTGCTAAAAGCATAAAGTAGTGGATTTATTTAAAAGTTTATAGTGTAGTTCAATTAATTTAAAGGGAAAAATGTGAATAAAGGGTGTTTAATGTGGGGAAATAGCTTCTTGAAATGTTCGAATTTTGCGAATTTTTAAACTTTAAGGTCGAATATCCCGTAAACTAAGCGATTGCGGTACCTATAACGGAACGATTACAATTCTTTCGGCGCCGCGATTTGATGGTACGGGTGGATAGAGGAGGTCCTCAGGATTAAAAATTATACACATATACCGTCCTCAGACTCATAGTTTTCGAGATATTTCACTTTAAAGTTCCACAATTTTATATGCAATTCACTCGTATTTTGTTTTGTTTTGTTTTTCTCTACATGTCATGACAAATACCAATGCTGCCACATATTGTGTTTTGAAAAAACTATTAATCAATTTTCTGTTTAACATATATACAGAAAAAGGTAAAAATGTTTTTTTTTTATCTTATAATATGTTATTTGATGAATAAAGATAAAAAATAATATTCTTTTGTGTCGATCTACCTTTTGCACTGGCGGCCTTCGGCCGCGATTAAAAAAAATAACCCTGGTCGGTCCAATACCGGGGTGTTCATAGTTCTTTTGTATAAAACTACTTTCTGCACTGGCGGCCTTCGGCTCGTGCTCCAAAAATAATAAACCCTCATAATAATAAACTTTGCATTCTATAATAAGTTTTTTATATTTATTATGGAATATAATAAATTTAATTCATATATAATATATGAAACAATAGTTCATTTGGAATCATTGATATCTCTAGATATGAAACAAAAATGTTTCATTATATTGTCAGGACACAAAGTATGGCAACCATGGTACAAGGATGGCAACACTGCTATTTGTCATAAATGTAAACACACAAATCTCTTGAAACTTTGAATGTGCAAAATAGTTTTTACATTACAGTTTTGGACCGTTCAGAAGTGTACGGTTATATCTAAAATCCGTTTAAGATCATTGGTCAAGTTTGTGACAAATTGCACATTTTAGTACAAATTGTGTTTATTAAATATAGTTCAAACCCGAAATTTAAAAAAGAAAATCACACAAAAACATAAAACGTAAAATGGATACAGAATCTGATGAGCCCGAGGGCTCCTGGGCTTATAATGTGAGAGAAACGGATATACATTGAAAGTAATATTATTATAAAACCACTTTCAACAGCAAACACACCAAGCACATTCGAACTTCAAAAAATTACGTATGATGAAGATCACCAAGGCCCATTCATTGTATACATAGATATAAAAAATAGAGGAAATGAACGAAGTGCTATAAATGCGGTCGCGATCGCTGGTTTAATAAAAAAACTAAAATATGGATACGACGACATCAATGAAATAAGTAAAGCTGGTTATGGGAGAGTCAAGGTACTATGCAAGACTGCAAGAGTTGCAAACGATCTATGCAACAACCAACTACTGCGGGATAAGAGATACGAACCATAAATCCTTCAACATTGTATATCCAAAGTGGGCATCATATTCGATATTCCCACAGAGATTACAATGGAGGAGCTCATGGAAGACGTACGCATCCTAAAGATGTTAAGGGTGGAAATCAAATCCAAAAATGAAAATGAAGAAGTAAAAATTCCAACAAGAATAGTGAAAGTATTTTTCAAAGGCCAAACGATCCCTGAACACATAACTTATGCCTACACAAAAATTAAAGTAAGCCCCTTCGTAGCGTTAACTCAGTGTTACAAGTGCTACCGTTTTAACCATTTTGCACAACATTGTAAGAAAACTAGGTCAAGATGCAAAAAATGTTTTCAAATATATGCAGTAAAAGAAGCATGCCAAAAGTTAATATGTGTAAACTGTAACTTCGAACATGCACCAACAGCGAAAGAATGTCCAGCAAGGGTAAAAACGTACATAATCAAAAGAACGATGACCCTAGAAGAAAGCTCTTACAGAGAAGCCCACAGAAAAGTTGCAGGCATCTTAGGTAACCGTTTTGAACTTTTGGACAATTACGATAACAATTTCCCCGAATTACATAGCAAACGTACTAACAATATGCATCAAAATAATAAATCCACATCATATATCCGTAAAATATTACCATTTACTAAAGTAATTAAAAGCAATATTAACAATACAAATAAAAATAGACGCAGAGAACAGGCAAATGCAAGAAATACTATGCAGGAATGGAGAGAAACAATCAAACCAATTAAAAGCAATGAAATCATTCAATCAACACGAAAATTACAAGAAACACGAAACACAGTGAATGTATTAAGTGCAGCCATAACAAAACACCTAACTATTAATATTAACCAAAGATTAAATCCAGTCACAATTGAATTATTCAACAATATTCGTACTTCATTCAACAAATTAGTTAATATTTTCGATACTACTTAATAAGCAATAGTTCAAATGACATCACAAATTAGAGTCTTTCAATTCAATATACAAAGTTTGAAAAAACAAGGAAACAAGGAATTATTAGAAATCTGTCTTCACAACAATAAAATAGATATAGCTATATTAGCCGAAACATGGTTAACCAATAACAACGACACAAGTCTAAACAGTTATAATTACGCATATTCCAACAGACAAGATGGTTTTGGTAGTGTTGGAATATATGTATATTAAAAAAAACATAAAATTCACAATATTTAAAATACCAAGTGAAATTGAACATATTGGTATAACGACACTAAATCTCAAAAGAAATATTAACATTATAAGTGTATATTGTCCACCAAACATAGAAACAAATACTTTCAAATTAGAAATAGAAAAATTATTTTTATATACAAGACAGTTAAACAATATGCCTCTTATTGGTGGTGACCTAAATGCCAGAGCAACATCATGGGATAGGATATCCTTTAATACTAAAGGAAACATCTTAGAGAACATTGCTACTGACAACAATTTTATCTGCCTTAATGATGGTTCTCCCACTTCTAACTCCAATAATTCTAGATCAACTTTAGACGTAACTTTCATCAATAATAATATCAATAATACATGGAAAATAATAGATAAATTAACTAATAGTAGCCATACACCAATAACAATATCCTTATTTGACAATTTTCAACTCAAACACCAAAAAAAGAAAATCTTAATGAACCGTTTGTTAACTGATATGACCAAGTTCAAAGTAGGCGACAGTTTGGATGAATTCAACAACTCAATCGAACAAACATTACAAAAGAACACAATAAATATCAGTAATAATAACAAATATATTCCAAAACATTGGTGGACAAATGAAACGCAAAGATTATTTAGATTAAGAAACGCAGCAAGAAGGAAATACAATCAATACAAAACACTGGTTAATTGCGAATTACTGTCAAGAGCCGGAAAAAATCTTACAGACCATATATTAGAACATAAAAAGATTAATTTCCAAGAAACTATAGATGAAATATCAATAACAAACAATAGTAAAGAAATGTGGGCTAAAATTAAAAATTTAAAGAAATATCAATGTGAAAAATAAATTAACAATTCCTGGAATAATCAAGACAAAAAAAAAATATTTAGAATCCATTGCTAGGACAACCACACAAAATTCCACAATCAATTATATCAACCACAGAGAAGAATCAATAGAATAAATGAATATAGACAACTTCTTACAATTTTTACATACTAGAAATATGAAATCAGCAAAGGGACCAGACAACACCTCATACAATATATTTCATTTATCCTATGAAGAAAAAGTTAAATTATTTAACCTATTAAAAAACATTTGGTTAAGAGGAGAAATTCCAGAATACTGGAGAGAGATTAAAATCATCCCAATTCCCAAAAATGTTATGATACAACAAATATTTACAATTATAGGCCAATATGTTTACTTTCAGTACTATCTAAAAGCATTGAAGGCATCTTAAGAATACATGTAGAAAACACAATAAATCATAATAACTTATTACCCGCAAGATATTATGGTTTTCGAAAGCATCACTCTACTGCACAATGTATTAATGATGTGATCAGCACAATTGCTTTACTTGAAAAATAAAAATGCCAAGGAATGGCTGCATGTATCGACGTGGAAAAAGCATATGATTCTGTGGATGTGGACATTTTAAAAGATATACTATCTACAACTCAAATTAATGCTAAAGTAACGGATTGGATTATTTCATTTTTAAAACGAAGATATCTCAAACTAGATCATCAAAAAGTGATCACTAACAACGGTTTAGCACAAGGTAGTGGCTTAAGTTCAACACTTTTTAATGTATACACTACACAATTACAGCCAATAATAGATGAAAATTGTAAACTATTGTTATCATCAGAAACGGGACCAAACCCAAAATATTCTGAAAGGAAAAATAAAAGAATTTATCACTGAATGCAACAAAATCAATTTAAAAATAAACCTTAATAAAACCAAAAGTATATATTTCAACCGGCGTAACACACAAATAGATATTCATATAAATAATAGGGGAATATTTAGTATCGCGCCGGTTAAATATCGTTTATGGAGAAAAACAGGGTCGGGCTATCCCAACTCCCGACCCCTTATTGGAAAGAGGAAGGATCGAAC